>NW_026870125.1:0-37160 GCF_963584025.1 Labrus mixtus
CAGAGAGAGAGAGAGACAGAGAGACAGAGAGAGAGACAGAGAGAGAGAGACAGAGAGAGAGAGAGAGAGACAGAGAGAGAGACAGAGAGACAGAGAGAGAGAGACAGAGAGAGAGAGAGAGAGACAGAGAGACAGAGAGAGAGAGGAGAGAGAGACAGAGTATGGAAGCGATTAGTGATCAGAATTCAAATGATAAAGCTAATTTGAAAATTCAAATGCATTAACAGAAATTCTTTTTAACTTTCAGAATATGGGTGTATTATATGACTCAAAAATAAAATGATGATTAATTTATCTAATTTGAATTTTAGTTTTCAACTTTAAAAATGCACATTCTTTGACTGAATTAAAATGAGGAACAAAATGACATATGCTTTATCATTTTCAAAAATCTGTATCATAATTCAAATGAAAAAGCTAATTTTAAAATGAAAATACAGTAACAGAAACATGTTTTAATTTTCAGATTATAGGTGCATTATTTGACCTATATTTAAAATGAATATTCAGTCATCCAGTTTGCATTATACTTTTACTCTCTATGTCTGCATATTGTATGACATCATTCAAATGAAAACTAAAAGGTCTTTGGCTTTTCCTTTTCAAACTTGCCGTGCTAAAAAGTGATCATAATTCAAACTTGAAAACGAAATGGCAAAGTGGACGGCGCAGGAAAGTGACGTCAGACTCCAGCTCCCAGGTGAACGTAATATTTACAGTCTATGAGGCGAGCGGGCAGCACGATGGGTGGCGGGGTGAATCTTTAACACTAGGGCAGACTTTAGTTCACACTGTGATACAGGTGGCGATCGGAGTGTTTTTTTCAGCGCACACTGAACTTTCAGCGAGACGACGCAGCAGCTTTATAACCAGAGCTGCCAAGTCTCACGCGTGACACCATGCCCACTATCTCTGACCATGAGAGTCACTCAGCATCTGCACGCTGTGAAATTCACACAGACGTGTCCTAAGACCGGTTTATTGATAGATTATAGATCACTCTCTTCTCTGCTTAACTTAGTTACATTAAAAAAGATTATCGATTGAATGTTCTGTTTGTAATAATCTCTCCAGCTCTGTGCACAAAGTGTCTCTCATCCTCTGTGCGTAATGGCTCACACTCTCCCTCTCGACCGACTGTATGAGCTCTCTCTCCCTTTCAGAGGTTGTTTTGTAGTTATTAAAAGAATAATCAACTACAACGCCAAAACTGAATCAAAATCAGGGCAACAACTAGTTTGGAGCTTGTACCAGTGTTAAAGATTCATCCTGCCACCCATCGTACTGCGCGTTCTGCCCGCTCGCCTCATAGACTGTAAACATTACGTTCACCTGGGAGCTATATTCTGAAAATTAAAACATGTTTCTGTTACTGTATTTTCATTTTAAAATGAGCTTTTTCATTTGAATTATGATACAGATTTAGCGGGGCATTTTTTGAAAATGATAAAGCAAATGTCATTTTCTTCCTCATTTTAATTCAGTCAAAGAATGTGCATTTTTAAAGTTGAAAACTAAAATTCAAATTAGATAAATGAATCGTAATTTTATTTTTGAGTCAAATAATACACTCATATTCTGAAAGTTAAAAAGAATTTCTGTTAATGCATTTGAATTTTCAAATTAGCTTTATCATTTGAATTCTGATCACTAATCGCTTGCATAACAGAGAGGGTATGAGGAGTAATTAGTGCCACGAGTCTGGATCACTTTGGTAACATTAAGACAAACAGTGTGACATCATAACGTTTCACCTTCAATCTGAATGTTGCGGAGGATGCTGCAGGATCAACTCATAAACAGAATAGATTGAAATACATTTTGTTCTTAAAACCCTAAACATGAAGTCACACGAGTCATAGGTCTGTGGGTCATTCCCTCCTTTAAAGGATATCTGGCCGGGCTGTCTTTGAGCGCGCTCAGGAAACCTGTTCTGTTCGATCCTGCAGAGAGAAAAGATCACCAAGTATGAATAAAACAAACATTAATGTTAATCCTTTCAGCTCTGTTTTTGGTCTCCACCACCTCCTGAGAAAACGTTTATCCGTCTCTTTAGCAGGTTTTAAAATGTGTGGTACACATGTTCCACATCAATAAATCATAAAGTCTGTCCTGTGTAAATGTGTCTCTGAGTCATGACTGTCTACAATGAGGGAGAAGCTCGAGTCCCGCTGGCTGTGTTGTTGTCAGAGCCGTGTTTACATGGACGGGACGGCCGGCTCCTCCCCTTGTGTATAAAAGCTGTTTTAGTCAAGAACTAGAGAGAAGAAGAAGAACATACTCACTGATTATTTGGATGTTAGTAAGAGTTTTTAGATCACGCTCATTCTGTGTCAGTTTACATGAAATGTGAAGCTACGAGCTAACTAAAGAGCGCTAACATTAGCATGCTAACAACAATGTGAAGCTACGAGCTAACTAAAGAGCGATAACATTAGCATGCTAACACAACAATGTGAAGCTACGAGCTAACTAAAGAGCGCTAACATTAGCATGCTAACATAACAATGTGAAGCTACGAGCTAACTAAAGAGCACTAACATTAGCATGCTAACACAACAATGTGAAGCTACGAGCTACAACAATGTGAAGCTACGAGCTAACTAAAGAGTGCTAACATTAGCATGCTAACACAACAATGTGAAGCTACGAGCTAACTAAAGAGCGCTAACATTAGCATGCTAACACAACAATGTGAAGCCACGAGCTAACTAAAGAGCGCTAACATTAGCATGCTAACACAACAATGCAGGACACAACTAATGTGAAGCTACAAGCTAACTAAAGAGCGCTAACATTAATATGTGCCTAATGTGAGATCTGTTCATGGGGCTCAGAAGCAGCAGTGTCTTTAACTTTGTCTAACTAAAGTGTAAAATTGGAAAAGTACATCTGAAGGCGCAAAAACTCCACCGAACCAAAATAAACTCCACGGGCGGTGACGCGTCCTGAAAGCAGCGACTGATCTCTAGATTTATATTTTGTGTTCTTCAAAGTCACCACAGTCTGCCGGATCTTTTTATAGCTCTGCTGCTAAAAACAGAAAACAAGCAGCGCAGTGTTGAGAGGAAAGACACGGGTTCATCTCAGACAGTCTGCTGATTGTCAAGCAGCCTGAGGAGGATCCAGTTTCCCGCCGGTTCAGACTTGCAGGGCGCCAAAAAACATCAGCAGCCTGAACGCAGAGAGAACGGTCGACGATCGTAAAGAACACGACAAACACAAAATCAGTAACCAGCAGAGGACTCAGATTATTTCTGTGAAGAGTGAAACAAAATGTTTAAAATGTTAGAGAACATTAAGAAGGAAAAGTTCAATTAATCTGACGCCGAGTCGCAAGCTGTCCAATCGATCGGCGACAGGAAACATGAAGAGACCGCAGCAGCCTCAGCCTCTCTCTCTGACAACCTGTCAATCACAGGGCAGGGGGGCGGGGCCGAGCGGGATCGATGTCTAAATCCATTAAGCAGATGAGACGCTGCTGCAGAGCGGAGACCTCGCCCACCAGGGTGAGAGTCACATCTCTGATTAAACAGAGAAAAGAAGAAACTCTGACTCAAACGTGATGAAACATTACGGACCAGGAGTGACATCATTGTGTGAATATTTGAGTTTCAGAGGTCTCGGATGCTACATGACAGTTTTCAGCTCATTAAAAATATCTTCCTGCTGAGTGGGCGAATCAGATCATGACAAATTCAGGTCGGATTTGTTGCTGATGTAACTGTGCCTCTAGTCTGTCAGCCATCTCCTACTTTAGTCTTTATGTGCACTCAGTGTTTCAGCTCGTCTCCTTTCACCATTAAAGGTCCAATCAGTGAGATGTGTAGAGAGTGAGATGATAAAGGTATCTTACTATCTGATCATTAAGGAAACATGTTGAAGTGCTGGCTTCTCTGACAACAATGCAGCAGCCAGTATGTCCTCCTTCTAACTTTAGATTCTGCTCCTGAATGCTCTGGATTTGTTTGGACCAGAGAAGGTAGGCGCTTTTAAGACACGCCCCCACACGGCCGTTTTGGACGCCCCTCGGTTTGTCAGATATGAGAGCAGTTATCAGGTCAACAGGTGTTGCAGCGATGGAAGCGGGTAAGAGAAGTGGTTCAGATAGAAGTGATTGTACCCGACCTAAAAAGCCTCTGCATGTTTCTAATAAGCTCCACGAGCAGAAACGTGCTCAAACTAGGATCAATATTGGAGATGCTTTTGAAAAATGGAGAGAGGTTAGAACACAGAAAGGTTTACAGACCCATGCAGAGCTGGATAAACACTGAAGCTTCAGAGTCCACCACATGGTGACCTGTGTGAGCATGGACTCTAGAGGGGGGGGGGGGAGACAGCTCTCTATGATGTTTAGAATTTAGACTGCAGTACACATTTTAAACACTAGGGGTCAGAGTTACTTACTGCTCCTTTAAGATTTTAAACAGTTTGTCAATTAATTTGAGCTAATTTTGGTTAACGTTTACTTTTAGCTAATCTATTTGCTTGTAAGCGAGTTTCCTACATTTTGACACTTTGACATGAAACATTCACTTTTTTTCAGCTGTTACAGTTTCTTGAACATTCTTCTAAAACATCCTTATTTTTGTCTTTACAGTTAGTCTTTCCTGCACACTGTGGCTGTCGTTGAACCCCCGAGATACAAGAAACCCTCGTTTGGAACGACTGGACTTTCACTTTTCAAACATGAGAACAAAGGAAAACCTTATCTAATGACATCAGGCTCATCGTCTGTTTTTAAAATAGTGTCTGATGTGTTGTTGACATATTAACATTTTGTTTGTATTTGTGGTTTTACTCATCTCTCTCTCTCTTAAGTTGTTTGTTGTTGGTTCAACCATGTGAACTAAATGTGACTCTGTTTTTGAAAAGAGTGCTATGAATAAATAAACTTTATTATTAAAAGATGATCTTTTGTTCTCAGACTCTTTGGAACAGCGTCATGTATCTGTCTGTTTCCTATGAGAGAACTTCATTTTGTTTGCAGCGCCTTCTTCCTTTGTTTTCTTCTATGGTTATTTCCATATATTTGTTTTGCCCCTCCCCCCTCTGCCCTCCTCTTCCCTTTTGTGGTGGCTCTGGATCATTGGACAGGTGTGTAGGAGAGGAATAAATACTTTCTCATAGTCCACTGCACAGCTCCTACATTGCACCTTTTGTACATTTTGTGTTTTTTATCTTTTATATTTTTATATTTTATATTTTACTTTTTCTATTTTAATATTTAATATTTTATTTTTTCTATTTTCTATTTTAATATTTTATTTTTTCTATTTTCTATTTTCTATTTTAATATTTAATATTTTATTTTTTCTATTTTCTATTTTAATATTTTCTATTTTATTTTCTATTTTCTATTTTACATTTTTAAATTCTATTTTATATATTGTAATATCTTCTTATTCTGTATTATTTAAGTTGTTTCTAGTTCTGCTTTATTTCCTTGTTAATTGTTTAGCACCAATACACCCAGTCAAATTCCTTCTATGTGTAAATGTACTTGGCAATAAACCCAGATTCTGATTCTGATTCTGATTCTAAATCCATCAAAACTTGCACATTGTCTAAATTGTACAAAAACATGTGTAAAGTTTGGGTATGGAAGTGTTGCCAAGGTACTTGCTCAAATATAGAAAGCGTGCCGGAGTTTGCCTACAATGTTCAGTAACTAAAAACAGGAAATGAGCAAATAGCGGCCGCAGAGGACTTCTACCTGCGTTGCCACGGTAACAGCATCATTTGATTTAGTGTCACATCAGAACATCCTTCAGCTCATCATGTGCAGTGCTGTAGTAAATGTTGAAATGTGACTCTCTCAGTTTCCTAAAGAGATCAATAAGTGATTCACTGTTGAAACAGAGCGAGTCGTGTGGGAGGCGGTGTGTCGAGCGGTGTTACTCACTGAGGATGACGTGTGTGATGACGAAGGCGAAGATGAAGATGGTGAGGAAGGAGAGCGAGAGGATGAACAGGTAGAAGAAGCGGTAGTTCCTCCGGCCGACGCAGTTCCCCACCCAGGGACAGTGATGGTCGAAACGCTCTGAGGGAGGAACAAAAGCTGCTTTATGGTCTTTTGATTGTGTTTAAAAGCAAAATGTACGTCTGAAGTTTATTTAAAATGAGAGTTTGTTTCTTTTATTTCCTCTGATATCTCTCACACTGACCCACACAGTTGTCACACAGGCTGCAGTGCGACGCTCGCGGCGGTCTGAAGATCTTGCAGGTGAAGCAGTATTTCAGTTTGACCGTCTGCCCGTTGATCAGAACCTCTCGGGTGCGAGGGGGCGGTCTGGAGCAGCCCGTCGCGTCTGGAAAACACAAAACAAAACAATTTAGGTGAGAAGGTAAACACAGACGTCCACTGAAATGTTGTTATGCTACAATTCTACAATTCACTTAGCAGACTCTTTTCTCCAAAGCGACGTACATCAGAGAGTAAGAACAACACAAGAGAGGATCTAAAGGGAACAATGTGAGTAAGAGCAAACGATCAGCTTTGAGTCTGATTGGACACACAGGTGCTGACAGGAAGTGACCAGAGGAAGTTCATTCCACCACCGGGGGGCGACAGAGGAGAAGAGTCTAGTCAGAGACTTAGGACCCTGTTGTGAAGGTTGGATCAGACGCCTTTCATTGGCAGAGCGTAGTGGGGGGGGGGGGTGTAGACCTGGATCAGAGAGTTAAAGTAAGGAGGAGACGTTTGTTTTCCATCCATTCATCATCTTCCACTTATCGGGGTCCAGGTTCGGTGGCAGCAGGTTAAGCAAGTTGACCCAGACCGACCTCTCCCCTGCAATGTTTTCCAGCTCCTCCTCCTGGGGGATCCCGAGGCGTTCCCAGGTCAGGCTGGATATATAATAACTCCAGCGTGTTCTGGGTCTACCTCTGGGTCTCCTCCCTGTTGGACGTGCCTGGAAAACCTCCAAAGGGAGGCGTCCAGGAGGATCCAGATCAGATCCCTGAACCACCTCAGCTGGCTACTTTAGATGTGAAGGAGTAGGGACTCTACTCTGAGCTCCTCCCCCTGAATGTCTAAGCTCCTCCCCCTCTCTCTAAGGCTGAGTCCAGACACCATCAGGAGGAAACTCATTTCAGCCGCTTGTATCCGCGATCTCATTCTTTCGGTCACTACCCAAAGTTCATGACCACCAGGTGAGGGTTGGAACGTATATCGACCAGTGAATCGAGGGCCTTCAGGCTCAGCTCCGTCTTCCCCATGACACTCCAGCGCAGGGTCCACAACTGCTGACGCTTCACCAATCCGCCTGTCAATCGAGAGATCTATTTAAACTCACTCGTGAAAAAGACCCCGAGACACTTGAACTCCTTCGCTTGAGGCAGAGACTCGCACCCCACCTGGTTTTTGGAACGTCTGTGTTTGTGTCTGAATATCATCAGACCTTGAGACGCAGCAGATCGAGGGAGAACACGATGAGCAATTGTGATGCTATTTAGCGGCTACAATCCATTATCAGTGAATTCCCCCTAACATGCTAGCACACTTACAATAAACATGCTAATGACTAGTAGCTACAAACCTTAATGTAAACATGCTAACGCTACAAGTAAGCAGTGAAAAAAGTGAAATAGTAAGGTAGCTTGGTAAACATGTAAAATGCAAACCTATAGTGATGCTAACAGTAGCAAAAGCATTTGATGCTAACCTGCTAGCATTAGCATAGTCTGAAATGTCCTTAAAGAGTACAGAGAATACGTCAACTTCCCTCTGGCGCCCCCTTTAGGACAAACTTAATTAGTTTTTTAACTCAGTCAACGTGAAGAACCAGGAGGAAGCAGCCGAGTTGAAGTCTTTCCCCCTGAGGTTCAACAATCAGCATCGTAAAATCCTCAACAGCCTTGAAGAGTCCACGTCTGCTCAGAGAGATAAACTGCACTCGACTGGATTTACAGCTGCAAAGCCTCCTGGGGAAAAGAAACGCTCAGGTCGGTGTGGAGCTGCATCACAAACAGAAGGAACTGTTGGTGTGTTCATGAGTCTTTATATCAGTGTCAACATGTGAGAGTTCAAACGACATGATTACAAAATATTAAACAATATTTATGACGTAAAAAAACGTCTGAAAAGAATCTGTTTGAGTTACTGAATAAAGATAAATAGCACTTGTAGTGTGAGGGTGTTTTTTAAAGGACGACATGTTCCTCATAAATAAATCATAAAGTCTGTCCTGTGTAAATGTGTCTCTGAGTCATGACTGTCTACAATGAGGGAGAAGCTCGAGTCCCGCTGGCTGTGTTGTTGTCAGAGTCGTGTTTACATGGACGGGACGGCCGGCTCCTCCCCTTGTGTATAAAAGCTGTTTTAGTCAAGAACTAGAGAGAAGAAGAACATACTCACTGATTATTTGGATGTTAGTAAGAGTTTTTAGATCACGCTCATTCTGTGTCAGTTTACATGAAATGTGAAGCTACGAGCTAACTAAAGAGCGCTAACATTAGCATGCTAACACAACAATGTGAAGCTACGAGCTAACTAAAGAGCGATAACATTAGCATGCTAACATAACAATGTGAAGCTACGAGCTAACTAAAGAGCGATAACATTAGCATGCTAACACAACAATGTGAAGCTACGAGCTAACTAAAGAGCGCTAACATTAGCATGCTAACACAACAATACAGGACACAGGTGATCGCAGCTCGAGTAGAGGATAATTATGGTGTGTTCTAATTAATAAGTATCTAAGAAATCTAAGAAATAAGTATCAAGGAGGCGTGGCCTAACAGCAGTTTGTTTTGGTTTCATGCTGGAGCTCAAAGGGCGACATCTACTGGATCAAAAAGTCGACACATTCTTACTTTAAGTAGAAAGATGTCGTGCATATTAAACTCTTTAAAGTTTATAACAAAGACTTTTATATTTCATTAGTTAAATGTCTGAGTGTCTTTAGTTTGGTTTGTTGGACAGGAAGTGGGATGTTGTTTCAGGCGGTGCGTCACAGAATACATTCCTGACCACCATCAGAAAACAAAACAAAATAACTACCCTCTATTTCTGTCCTCCAAATCACACACACACACACACACACACACACACACACACACACACACACACACACACACACACACACACACACACACACACACACACACACACACACACACACACACACACACACACTCCGAGCTGTGTGTGTGTGTGTGTGTGTGTGTGTTCAACATCCTGCTCCTTCTTCTTCTTCTTCTTCTTCCTTATTTGGTCGTTCCCCGAGCCGCGGCTCTGCTTTGATTGACAGCTCCGTCACTCCTCTGATAATGTATCCACCGTGACAAATAAATAAATATTTAAACAAACAAAAAATAATAAGCAGTTTCCAAATATAGAACCGGAGCGCTTTGACGGTGACGCTCCGTTTCTGTGGAAACGGCTGATTCGCTGAGACGCGTTTTTGATGGAGCGGAGGACTGGAACTGAAGAGATGACATGTGATTGAACACACACAGAGACACACACACACACACACACACACACACACACACACACACACACACACAGACACACACACACACACACACACAGACACACACACACACACACACACAGACACACACACACACAGACACACACACACACACACACACACACACACACACACACACAGACACACACACACACACACACAGACACACACAGACACACACACACACAGACACACAGACACACACACACACACACACACACACACACAGACACACACACACACACACACACACACACACACAGACACACACACACACAGACACAAACACACACACACACACACACACACACACACACAGACACACACACACACACACACAGACACACACAGACACACACACACACACACAGACACACACACACACACACACACACACACACAGACACACACACACACAGACACAAACACACACACACACACACACACACACACAGACACACACACACACAGACACAAACACACACACACACACACACACACACACACACAGACACACACACACACACACACACACACACACACACACAGACACACACACACACACACACACACACACACACACACACAGACACACACACACACACACACACACACACACACACACACAGACACACACACACACACACACAGACACACACACACACAGACACACACACACACACACACAGACACACACACACACAGACACACACACACACACACACACACACACACACACACACACAGACACACACACACACACACACAGACACACACAGACACACACACACACAGACACACAGACACACACACACACACACACACACACACACAGACACACACACACACACACACACACACACAGACACACACACACACAGACACAAACACACACACACACACACACACACACACACACAGACACACACACACACACACACACACACACACAGACACACACACACACACACAGACACACACACACACACACACACACACAGACACACACACACACACAGACACACACACACACACACACACACACACACACACACACACACACAGACACACACACACACACACACACACACAGACACACACACACACACACACACACACGTATGGACTGGAGGAGGTGGCGAGCGTCTTCCTCTCATGACTCAGCTTCGTTAGTGATCAAATTATTCTGCAGATGATTTTTTTTTCTCACATCTGAAAATAATTTTAAAATCCTTCAGAGATTCAAAGCATCTTAAGGATATGGATTAATGGGGTGCCGGACGCCGAGTGGGGGACACCCGGGTTCAAGTCCAGCCTGTGGCCCGGATTCTGTTTTGTAAATGATCAATCTGTAAGATGGTTTTTACCGATTTGTCTCTCCAAGTCGGCGGCCTCATCCGGCGTCGCTCGGGGAAGGACGCCAGGGTCGGTGAAACTCGCCCTGAAGAGCATCCCCATCACGAAGATGAAAAGGACGCCGCCCACTGCGGGGATGGCCGGGGTCAGGTTGGACGCCAGGAAGGGACAGCTGAGGACACAAAGGAGAAGAAACTGAAATGTCTCAGCCAATCACAGGAGCTCGCTGGTTTGTTTCAGGACAAGAAGAAACTCGACAGAGAGGATTTCAGAGTTTTGATTTTAGTGTTTTATTTTATTCAATTCAAGTCAAAATCATTTGTGGAACACGTTTCATCCTGACATAAACTTTACAAAAGATAAAAACAAAGATCAAATAAAACAAACTAGCAGTAACCTCCGGTGTTGAAACATGAAGCCGATGCTGAAGTGTAAAATCCTGCAGTTCCTGGAGTGTCCACTAGAGGCTGGCTGCAGAAGCACAGGAAGTCACATACACACCCATTCTAAAAAGCCTGTTTTTACAGCAGAGATGAACATGTTTACAGCCTGGTTCAAAAAACCAAATAGGTGTGATTAGCTCATGTCTCGATGGACACACACTGTACGGGGGGTGAATGTTTTGATGACTCATCAGTTTTGATTTGATGAAGGATAAGAGTTATTCACAATAAGGCGTGTAGCTGACCTGATTGACAGGTGGGCGCGGTGTAACGGTTTGTCAGGAGGTTTAAAACCCGCCTCAGCTCCAGCTCTCAGCCTGTCGTTAGGTTGACTGAAAGTTAGACTGAGACAGCATTTCCAGCATGGAGACCGCCATCGATGGGACTCCAGCGCCCCCTGCAGGGACAGACGGGTGACGTCACTCAGGCTTTATTAATGTTTACAGTCTGTGTATAAAACAACGTTTAAAGGAGATCAGATTTAACCATCCGTCCCATCTTTCAATCTCCTGCTGTTACCGTAGTGACACAAGCTGCAGGAAACGGTTACCACAGCAACGGGAAACTCCAGGGTTGCTGAGTTGTGGAAGTTGCTGTGAGAAATGTAGGAGGACCAGAAAAAAAAAAAGGAAATAAAGGAACCCTCCAGGCGTCCTTGAGAATCTGATTGAGACCGTTTTCAATCGGGAAAAAAAACAATTTATTCAGAATTTTTGGTGTTTATGTCTGAATGTTGATCTGTGAGATGTTTTTTCTGCTTTACTGCATGTAAGAAAACATCTGTGTGTTTATTTATAAAGATGACACGTGAGCTTAAATCAGAGGAAACTAAAAATGATCTCAGGGATGAGACGCTCGAGGAGTAAAATTAGCTCTGAAGATATTTCCGAGCTGAAAAATGAAAACCTTTACCTGATCACTCGTCCTCCGTCTGAGTTTTTGTTGTGAATAAATCCACCGAGACGAATCAGAGAACTGAGACACAGCGAGGAAAATCAGCAGAAAACAGCCCGAGGTTCAGTGGAAATAAAACTGAAATCACATTCCCGACAGAGCCGCGGGACTCGCAGATCATTTCACTAAAACGTTTTTACATTAAAGGAGGTTTCATGACCTGAAGAGGAAAACAATAAACAGAATAAATCCTTTTTGAATCATCTGTTACCATGGTTTTTAAAATGATTATTTTCCAGAAGTGTCCCATTTTTATTTCTCAGTATTTCAGACCAGGAGGGGATTAAGGGGCGGGAAAATATAACTGTTTAATTTAAGGATGCTGATTGGGTCAATTATTTTCTTACATTTTGAGGAGAGGAGCTGAGGACCGGGCTCGAACCTGGTCGCCCACTTTCTCAGCAGCTCTGGTTTCATAAATACATTTCCTCGTTCAAATCCTCCATTGACATTTATATATATTGTTTATATTGTTAGTTTGGTTACCATGGAGACGTAAGGTTTGAACTAAGCAAATTACTGTCGCAGATATTAAAGGGGACATATTATTTAAAATCCTCTTCTTCAGTGTTTCTGAACATATATCTGTGTAACCTGAGAGTCTACTGACCCACAACATGTGAAATAAACCATCCAGTCCTTTGTTTGTGGTCTGCATAAGTCTTACAACACAGAGAAAAATGCTCTGTTTCAAATGTGCTCTCCTTGTGATGTCACAGTGGGATTCTGTTAAAAAGAAATCCCCTCCCCTCCCCTGGTATCTCCACCCATAGACTCCACCCCCAGACTAGAACAAAACTTTTGAGCAGGTCCACCATTTTTATTCTCTCTACAGAGGAGTGATGTCTACGGGGAAAACTCAGGGGGGGGGTCATTACATTTAAAGAGACACACACACCAAAACGGAGCGTTCTGAGAGAGCTGGTTTATACAGGGTCCCAAACCTCCTCTGGTGCTTGATTCATGTTTTATTTAGACCACAGGGGGACTGTTTGAAAAGGTGGAGGAGGGGACTGTTTGAAAAGGTGGAGGAGGGGGACTGTTTGAAAAGGTGGAGGAGGGGACTGTTTGAAAAGGTGGAGGAGGGGACTGTTTGAAAAGGTGGAGGAGGGGACTGTTTGAAAAGGTGGAGGAGAGGACTCTTTGAAAAGGTGGAGGAGGGGACTGTTTGAAAAGGTGGAGGAGAGGACTCTTTGAAAAGGTGGAGGAGAGGACTCTTTGAAAAGGTGGAGGAGGGGACTGTTTGAAAAGGTGGAGGAGAGGACTGTTTGAAAAGGTGGAGGAGGGGGACTCTTTGAAAAGGTGGAGGAGGGGACTCTTTGAAAAGGTGGAGGAGAGGACTGTTTGAAAAGGTGGAGGAGGGGGCTGTTTGAAAAGGTGGAGGAGAGGACTCTTTGAAAAGGTGGAGGAGAGGACTGTTTGAAAAGGTGGAGGAGAGGACTCTTTGAAAAGGTGGAGGAGGGGACTGTTTGAAAAGGTGGAGGAGAGGACTCTTTGAAAAGGTGGAGGAGGGGACTGTTTGAAAAGGTGGAGGAGAGGACTCTTTGAAAAGGTGGAGGAGAGGACTCTTTGAAAAGGTGGAGGAGGGGACTGTTTGAAAAGGTGGAGGAGAGGACTCTTTGAAAAGGTGGAGGAGGGGGAGAATATGTCCTCTTTAATGTTTTTAATTAATGTGGCTAATCGGTGAAAACAATTTTAAATAATAATAATAATAACAGCTGCAAATAAAAACACAACCGCCGTTAAGACACAAACAGCGGCAAAAATGTATTTAAAAAATGACTAAGCATCATGATGAGGTGATTACAGCTTCACCTTCAATCTACAGCGTCAGATAACAACCTCGAGCCTGAGGGGTTAAATCCTCAACTCTAACATAACGTTATTTAACGGTAACTTAAGGTTATTTAATGGTAACTTAAGGTTATTTAACGGTAACTTAAGGTTATTTAACGGTAACAAGAGCGAGATAAGAAATCAAAGTCATCGAACAAGTAATCTCACCTTTCAAAAAAATCACCATGACAACCGCATTTTACGGAGGACTTTACACCTACTAGGAGCTATAGGGGTCAGATTTAAATTCTAATTCATGCCCACTTTGGAATTATCTCCGCTGGTGCAATACCTAAAATTAGAGTGTAAACTTGTTAGTAACTTCCTCCTAGTTCCTTGTGACTGTCGATACTTCTTTGACTTTAAAATCTCATCCCTAACAACAAGGTCCCCGAAAGGATAGAAAAAACTGTGCGTGTGTTTTTACTTACATGTGGTGTGGGGACCTTTAACCTTGCAGGGACCTAAATGTGGTTTCCACCATATGGTCCCTACAAGGGTAGAAAAACAGTTTGTGTGTGTTGTGTCTGCTTACCTGTGGGGAGGGGACCTTCACCCTTGGGGGGGTAAATGGTGAGTCCCCAAAAGGATAGAACAAACAGTTTGTGTGTGTGTCTACTTGTGTGTGACCTTTAACCTTACGGGTCTCATTATCGGTCCCCATAAGGGTAGAAAATAAGTGTGTGTGTGTGTGTGTGTGTGTGTGTGTGTGTGTGTGTGTGTGTGTGTGTGTGTGTGTGTGTGTGTGTGTGTGTGTGTGTCCACTCACTCGAAGGTGAAGAAGAGCCCGCAGGTGAGCAGGATGAGGACCAGCGTCAGATAGAAGACCCCGGTCTGCCTCGCCATCATGATCCTCCCGTTGCAGTAGAACCGGTTTCTTCCCGGGAACACCTGCCACTTCCTGCGGGGGGTCCGGCTCCTGTGGCCGGCGCAGGTGGGCTCCGTGCCCTCGGCGGGGGCTGGGCACGACCCGCTGCTGCTGCGCGTGCAGATCTGGTTGTACTGGCCCGACTGGTGCTGGTGCTGCTGGTGCTGCTGGTCCAGAGCGGCATGAGGGATCTGAGACATGTGTCCGCACAGGTGAGCGCACAGGTGAGGAAAGGAATGAAAGGATAACAGCTGGTGCGTTCAGGCTCTCCAAATGTTCAATAAATGAATCCTCCAGTCAGGTTTTTCTGTCTGCAGCCAAAAGAAACTAAACTCCGACATATTTTAATCCAGATTCTCCCGCTTTTATGAGGAATTCTTCGTAAACAAACCCCAACTCGTGGTCAGCCGCACAAAACCCACCACAACACCCCCGTCCCTTCTCTCACATAATCCAGCGTCTCTATCCTATCCCGGGATAACGTCTCTATCCCGGGATAACGGACCTGGTGTGTTCCTGGTCCGGATCTCTGGAGGTTCAGAGGGTCTGTGTCGGTGAGGAGGAGGAGGAGGAGGAAGAAGAAGAAGAAGAAGAGGAGGAGGACGTGAAGAGCATCCCGATCCTCCGCAGAGCTGCTGGAGCTCCGAGACCCCTCACTGCACAGATCATCTACTGAGAAGAGGAATCACTCTGAAGAAAGAAAAAGAAACCGGGAAGAATGGAACTGATAAACTGAGTTCATAATATTTTAAGGACAAAATACACAATCACTTGATTGATGGAGATGATTATCAGCAGATATCGAGACTGTTTCATAATTTAGTTTTTATTTACTTTCCACATCTACATATTTTAATGTTAGGCCTATCTGACCACTTCAGTGGTGGACAATCTAAAATAAAAATCTACGTTAGTTAGTTTTAGTAAAGTTATCTGTTCTGCTCTTTATGCATTTTAAGATCAAACTTACATTTTCAACTTGTGTTTTTCAGTTAAACACCAACTGTTCTTAAGCATGTACGCTTGTATAATCCTCAACAGCTCTGTTTCTTTAATAATCTTTATTATTCTCTAATTGTACTTAATTTTATCTTTTATTTTCCCCTTAGCGTTGGCAATGTAAACGAATTGAAAATGTACTAGAATTATAAACTCTAAAAAGAAGCGGAGTGAGAGCTCTTTATTTCTTCCACCGGTCTGCTTCCTTTTTTGATCATATACGATCTTTGTTGAGGCAGTCCGTCTCTGTGACGCTTCCCTCTTCCTCCGAAACATATTTTCGACTAATAAATATATTTAAAAAAAATAGGAATAATTAACATTTAATTTAAAATCCTACTCAATAAGGTTTTTTATTTTGCGTATTTATTTCGCATTTCCTGATTAATTAAAACGCAGTGTCTATGGTTCTAACGTCCGTAGCTCGCTTGTTTCTAGCCGGTGACGGACCACAACAACATGACAGCCGCTGGTGAAAACACGGCTGTGGATGTGGGAGAAAGAGCAGAAATGGACGGAGAGGACAAACTTCAGATGTTAAAAGGCAAGAAAGCCGTTTGGCCGTTAGTTTGTAGTTCATATAAACTGTAGCCGTTAGTTTGTAGTTCTTTTTAACTGTAGCCGTTAGTTTGTAGTTCTTTTTAACTGTAGCCGTTAGCCAGACGATGCGTTCAGTGTCTCTTGTCCAACTGAGGTCATAGTAATGTCGATCATCCTTCTCTCCAAACCAAACTCCATTCAAAAAATCTCACATTTTTATTTCCTCCAAAGTTATTGACAGTTTCACACGAACAGTAAACATGAAATATTTGTGAATATGCGGCTGAAGCTGTTGTTGTTTTCTCCGGCTCTGGTGTAGCTCCTTAAATACCGCGTCGCCAAACTCCGTTCAAAATTTGAGCAGTTTAAGGTTTTCTTTACTATCAGTATTTATTCATGAGAAATAATTATATAATAAATATTATTCCTGACACATTAATGTATCCTCTTAAATTCGGCTTTATGTAATCCATCTTAATGCTCATATCTCCTTTATTTTCTAGTTAATTTATGTACTGATGACGTCACGCTTTGAGGGACACAAGGCTTTCCTGAATGGCTGAAGCATCTTTAAATGTATAAATATTCTAATAGAATCTGCATTAACAGAGGTCACTCACCAGCCTCTTAATGATTTAGAAATACTGTTGAATTTGCTGTTTTAGATTCCCTCCTTCATGTTAACATACTAACCGTGTCACCAGACTCCATTCAAAACTTGAGTAGTTTAAGGTTTTCTAATAAGACATAATTATGATTATTTAATGTACAATCTATCAAACAGCTGACGTCTCTGGTTAAAGTGGGTTGTAGGTTTTTGAGTATAGTAATGCTGAAGTCTGACTTCCTGTTTGCAGGTGCAGCCTTTCTGACCACGGTGGCGTCTGCGGGGATGATCGCCGGCTTCGGCTCCACGTTGGCGCTGGCGAAGAAGAAAAGTCCGAACTGGTTTAATAAGGTTCAGTTCTGTCCGTGTATCTGAATATGTTCCGCTCTGTAAAGCGGCAGCGACGGTCAGTTTACGGCGTGTGTTAACGGCGTCTAAGAGGTTCCAAAAGCGGATTATGGATCGGTGGTCGTCGTGCTTTAAAGTCTTTATTGAATGAATTTGTGAATGAGTCGAAACCTTCAAACTGAGATGATAAAGAAACAGCAAACGTTTACAATGGTCACTATGGGGGCGCAGGTGGCTTAGCGGTTTGGTCAGACCCTGTGTACGGAGGCTGAAGTCATTCAAACATACGGCCCGGGTTCAAGTCCGACCTAAAGGCAACAAAATGTCACTCAGTCTTTAGAGAAAAGCATCAAAAAGATGTTTGCAGGTGAAGTCAGAAGCTTCGTGCGGTGCTCGCAGCAGGTCGTTCCCCGTGTTTACACGTGGGATTTTCCTGTTTTTCTCTCCGCTCTCTGACCCGATTAGTTCCCCCCTCGCTGTGTCCGAGTGTAAACCGTTGCGCCTGGATGAGATAAAAACAGAACCCAACATGCGTGACGGCGCCCGCGCTCCCTCCTGACCAGCTGTGATAAACAAACAAACAAACAAACAAACATTCAGATGTTTCCACGAAGCCGCACAGATTCTCAGACTCAGACGCCCGATAGCCGGAACGCCGTGGTTAATCGGACACTCACAGGACCCTGATTAACGCTGACGCACACGAACGCTAAAGTTAGCGCCCGGGAACAATCCTGGCGTTTGTTCCCCCGGACTCTATTTCTGTCACAGACTCGTCTTTGTCGTCTGTCGGCGAGCTCCCCGAAGGACCCGGAGAAAACTGGAGAAATCAGATTAAACGAGTCGGAGGAGAAACGTCTGAAAGTTGAACACTTTTTATTTCAGATTCAAAGTCGAGATCTTTTTTAGATTTGTGTTTTGACTTATGAACCGAATGTTAAAATATTTGTGAATGAAAACGACAAATTGGCGTTTAGTTGAAGCTCCGAGAGCGAGACAGGAAGTGTGAAGAATATGCAGACTCTCAACCTCCTGATGGAGAAAAACTTCTTAGAGATATTTATAGCTGATGGTAAACTAAGCAGATAAAACCAGCTACAAACTCACCGTCTTGTTCTGACTCTCTGTCTCCTCTGCAGGGCGTCATGGCGACGGCAGCGGTCCCGGAGAGCGGGGCGTCCCTGGCGCTCAGGGCTCTGGGTTGGGGGTCTCTGTACGCCTGCTGTGGAGTCGGTCTGCTCGGCTTCACCGTGTGGAAAGTCCTCGATGTTCACAGCGTACGTACCTGCTGCTCGTATACAAATACCACAATTCATAGAGGACGGATTAAATCTGTCAGAGTCTGAAAATGAGGAGACTCCAGACTGAAGAGGAAATATTTAAAACAGAAATATTCACATCAGAAACTTGTGACATCACTTCATCAAATGTAAACATCCAAGAAAGAGGAGATGCTGTATTTGATCATGTCTATAAACCCCTCTATTAAAGCCCCTCTTTATACGTGATGTTTCACTCTTAAATAGAAATCAAGTATCTCCTCTGAAAATAACTCTGTGAGTCATGACTGTCTACAATGGGTGTAACACCCGAGTCCCACTGTCTGTGATGTTTTCAGAGTTTTCAGAGTCCTATCTTCACTTTGTTTACATCGCCCGGACGGCCGGCTGACTCCTCCCCTCGTGTATAAAAGTTGTTTAATTGAGGGACTAGAGAAAAGAAGAATAACATACTGTACTCACTGCTTAACTGTGTTTCTAGATCACGCTCATTTCAGGTAAATTTACATGCAGTGTGAAGATACGAGCAGAATAAAGATCGCTAGCATTAGCATGCTAACACAACAATGCAGCACAAGTTGTTTTGGTTTCATGCTGGTGCTCAAGGGCGACATCTGCTGGATCAAAATATAAAGCCTTTAAGAATGCTCCTGACGCCTGACTTTAAGAATAAATAAACTTCTCTTGTTCTGGTTTTTCTTCTCCAGTTGTCGGAGTTCAGACTGAAGATGCGTTCCCTCTTCCCGTCCATCCCCAAGTCCTCCCCGTCTGAACCCGTGGACTGGGACGCGCTCTTCAAGTCAAAGTGACCTGCAGCCTGCTGGAGGACCAATCAGACGAGTCGACACAGAGACTGAAACTAAACGTGGCAACTCGAGGATGGTCTCTGGAGAACTAGTTCGGTCCTGGTTTTGGTTGTAGTTCGGTCCTGGTTTTGAAAGCTTTTTGTTTTGAATCAGATTTTTGTTTCTCTGATCATGAACTCCTGATTTGATTTTCCATGTTTTGTTGATTTTCTGGAACCAGAGGACTTCTTCTTCTCCTGTAGGGATCCTGGTCAGCCTCCTGGGGGGCGCTGATGGACCTCAAAACTTTTCAGATATGAAACATGGGAGAATAAACTAAAGATTATTTATTGACTTTCAGCCACATGAACATAAATCAAAAGCTATGAAACATTAATGACCTGATCTGTTCTCCTGTGAGTCTCTCTCTGGTCCAGACCCGACCCGGACTCCAGTCTCAAATCAGATCTGGATTATTTAGATGTTTCTATAAATCTCTACCATGTGGAACATTTGTTTAAAATATTTGTTTTAGAGATTTGTGTTGTGTGTTGACGCTGGAACAAATCGCCCTGTGGGATGAATAAAGTTTTTAGTGAAATCAAACAGGAGACGTTCTGGATGTAGAAGTTTTCTTTTTTTTATCTCTTTACATTTCTTATAATCTGAAGTCCAGTGCAGTCCCCGCCTCCCCAGAACCCCCCCAGCCTGTACACACAGTCTCTGAAATGAAACGCCGTCTCAGATCAGACCCCCGACAGAAACGAGCTCACCTGCGGGGTCGTGGTTATAAATGATTCATCGAGTCGAATGTACATTGTCGTCTATTTACAGGAAGATGAGGAGGAGGGGGAGGAGTCTGGATTTGACACATAAACTCTTAAAAAACTGAACGTGGCCTTTGATACTGCCGAGGTCGCCGAAATACTGAAGATGGTCGAACTGCAGACGAGTCAAATAATTCACATTGAGAGTAAAAACAAAAACAACGTATTGCACCAAAACAAAGAACATCAGAGTGTCTGTCATCTACAACATGTCACATTTAAATAAACAGGCTCCGCCCCACAGTCAGACAGGCCCCGCCCCCACAGTCAAACAGGCCCCGCCCCCCAAAAACGACCACGTCACAGAGCGCCCCACTTAGGTTCAAATAAAACAAAACGAGCCGACGAAAGAATAAAAATGTTTTTGTATTAAAATTATTTTAAAATCCAAACAAACGCTTCGTGATGGAGGACGCAGATAAACTCTTTATATATTCTTTTGTATTTAAAATTAGTTCTTAAATAAAAATAGAATAGGAGACACTTGGTCACGTGGGCGGAGCTTCTTCAGAGCGCTCCGTGGTGGTGTGTGTGTCACGAGCGGGAGATTTTAAACAGTACTTCACACATGACGGCCGCCACAGACGAGTGCAGCGCCGGTGACAGTGAGATGTCGAGCAGCCGGCTCTCGTGCAGAACAAACTCCGCCCTGTTCTCCTCCACTCTGGCCATGGCGAGCAACGCTTTGGCGGCGCGGCACATCATGTTGACGCTGGGCGGCTCGGGCCGTGTGGCGGTGTGCAGCACGGTGTGGGCGCCCTGCTGCTTCTGAGCGGCGGCCACGCTGTCCTCCAGAAAGCCGATCAGCGTTCCCACACTTCCTTTCTGCAGGGCGACCGCTCGCGCCGCCATCGGGTCTCCCTGTGCTAGATTGGAAAGGACGGCCACCGCCATCTCACGACTCACCTGGCTCTTCCTCTCGCCTATGAGACGCACCAGCGTGGCGTACAGCTTGTCGTGGCGGCTGAACGGGGGCGTGGCGAGCAGCAGGTCCACGTTACAGTCCTGGATGCTCAGCTTGCACAGACACTCGAGGACCAGCCTCTGTGGCGAGAGCGAGGACACGCCCCCCGCCGAGCAGAACGGGTCCTGAGCCTCAGCGGACGGGCAGACCATCCAGTGCAGCACGCCGTCCAGCACAGGCAGGATGACGCCCTCGGGGAACACGGACAGGTCCAGCTGGCCCGCCATGTTCGCCAGCGTCACCAGCGCGTTCTCCCGCAGCGACGCCAAGCAGTCCCACCACCACTCGTCTCGGCTGCAGGCCCGCCCCCGCCCCTCCTCCCGCTGGTAGCCGGGCGGCGTGCGTCTCCTGCGGGGGTGGCGGTGGTGCAGCAGCAGCAGCCGGCCCAGGATCAACACCAGGCCGGGGTGACGAGATAATTCAGCGTCGTTCCCGGGGACGAAGGAGAGGCCCCGCACAACGTTGGAGATGCAGACGCAGCGTTTGGACAGAGCGTCCTGCCATGACTCGGCGGTGGACAGCGGTGCCTCGTCCCAGCAGCGCGGCTCGTCCTCCAGGTGACTGATGGGACTCTGAACTTTGACCTCTGATGGGGAACCTGCAGAGGAGAGACAAAGATATAAACACAAAGATGGAGGGTCAGGGGGGGCCACAGTCAAACAGTCCCCGCCCCCACAGTCAAACAGTCCCCGCCACCACAGTCAACATCAACCACACAATCAACCCCACAGGAACACATAGATGGAGCCCTCTGCTGGCGGAGCACAGGTACTACATCAAACCTGCAGCATCACATAAACAGTTTTAATATTTAATTTTCAACAACATTTGACATCACTTGAGGTGACTCGAGTGACATCACTTGAGGTGACTCGAGTGACATCACTTGAGGTGACTCGAGTGACATCACTTGAGGATCTTCAGCTTTTATCTGCTTATATCTAAAATAGATTTTATTGAAGGATTTATATTCTCTTCTCTCCTCCTGCAGGTTTTTTTACCTTCTTCTGTTCCAGACGGCATCTCCTCCCCAGCTGGCTCCGCCTCCTTCTGCCCCTCCCCCTCTGCACCTGTCAGGATGTGAGCGGTTGAGTCTCCTCCTCCCGCCTTCCAGTGCAGGAGGCCGCTGATGAAGCCGTTGGGTCGTCCAAGCTGCGCCCAGCGCTCCTCCGCCTCCTCCCACTCCTCCCCCGTCTCCTCCACCCTGATTGGCCGCCTGTCGTACTTGCTGGCCTGCGGGGGGCGGGGCTCCTCCTCTTTCTCCTCCTTCACCTCCAGCTCCTCTTTGACCACAGGGTTCTCCTCCTTCACCTCCTCCTCTGCGTCTGAAGCAGGCGTCAGCTCCTCCTCCTCTGACCTCCTCGGCTCCTCTGATTGGCTGTCAGACTCCTGACTCCCGCCCCCTTCCTTCTGAAGGGGGGCGGGCTGGGATCCCAGCAGGGTCCCAACCTCGTACTCCTCCAGGATGCCAAAGATCTGGATGAGGCAGCGGCGGTAATACTCGACCACGAGCTCCAGGAAGCCAGGCAGCTGCAGGAGGAAGTGATGTCATCGATTAACGTTGAATATTTCTCTGATTAAAAGACGTCGTTATGAAGGTGACCTCTGACCTGAGGGAGGCTGAACGAGCCCACCGTGCTGTCGTCGTAAAGCAGGATGTTGATGGTGTCCAGCGCCCAGCTGCTCTCTGCTAACAGCCCCGACTTCAGTGACATCATCACCCGCCACGCCTCCGGAGTCCCTGATTGGACGAGATCAGTCAGTGAGGTGGTAAACAGCGACCTGGCTCTGTTGTGTTCATGTGCATGTGTGTGTGTTCTTACCCGTGTCTTTGGAAGTTAGCCGCCGCCGCATCTTCATTTTGGGGGGTGTGGCCTCCACAGAGCCCGGGGGGAAGCTGACTTCTCGTTGGATAAGGTGAGTGGACAGGGGGCCGGGGGGGACAACGGGGTGACCTGTTTTTTTCATGGAGGAGAGATAGGGGGCGCCGTTAGGAGAGAGGGAGCCCCCCATTGGCCGGGGAAAGGAGGAGGGGCTGTGAGGGCGGGTCAAGTGGTTATGGACTGTGGGCGTGGCCTGGAAGGACAATAGGGGCTGTCTGGAGGTCAGGGGGAGCATGGAGGGGGAGGAGGTAGAGGAGTGGGGGGGATATGTTGGTTGGCGCTGGCCTGGATGACTCGGAGGCCACTGGTTGTCCTGGGGGGCCCTGCCCTCCTGGTCGTCCCCTCGGCTCATGGCGGGGTAGGCTGGCCCCTGCCGGCTGAACGAGTAGTTCATGTCCGTCCTGGGGGGCCACATGCTGGCCTGCTGCCCCTCGCTGGGCCCCCCAGGCACCGCTGATGGTCCTGAGCCCATAAGACCTTGCTGTGGGGGCCCCTGACGGTCCCTGGGGTACAGGTACGGGTACTGACCTTGGACTGGTCGCCGCTCTGGGCCCATGTAAGCCCCGCCTCCACCGCTGTAGGGGCCGAACATGTCCGACTGCTGAGAGCCGAACGACTGCACGCCAAACGCTTCACCTTCATGACGCTTTGCAGGAGGATACAGAGGCTCCATCGGACGCTTGTAGCCCTGCAGACACACACACACACACACACTTTACACAATCAAACATTGTCCACCAATCACAGCGCTTCCTGACGTTTTCTTTAACCTAGTAACTAGACAAATTGAGACCCTGATTGGACGAGACACTAGAGGAAGTGTAAAGATGTGAAGCAGAGTCCGAGCGCTCACCTGCTGCTGAGGGTACAGGGGCTGATGGGAACTGTAGGCCATGCTGGGAGGATACTGCTGCCCGTAACCATCGTGTCCGTGTCTGAAGAGAGAGAGAGAGACATTTATTGATACACAGCGTAACAGACAAACATTAAACCCTCACGTCATCTCCTCGCCCTCCCGTCACCTCTGAGGGGGGTATCTGTTGGCGGGGTACATGCCGGCCTCGTTTCCAGACGGACCCACGCTGTTCTGACCTCCGGGGGGCGCCATGCCTCCCTCTGGTCCCATCACGTGGTCCGACCTGCAGGACAGAAAAACAAAAAATACATTGTTGGGATCTCCATGTGTTGACACAAAGGTCCAGCCTGTAGCCACAGAAGCCTGAGTATGAGTACTTAAATGACTCTTACTCCCAGCATGCCCTGCCCTGCAGAAACACTCCCAGCATGCTATGCAACATCTAACACATAGGTGTTGGGTCGATAAAAGCTTCACAAGCTTCCAGTTTCAGGGGAGACACGCATTCCAACCTGGCCTTCTTCCAAGGCCAGGTTGGAATGCTTGTTTAGGAGTTTTGCCACAATCAGTAACTATCTGGTTCGAGCACAGAGAGATTCTTTCCTATTAGTCTTGTCAACGTCGGTGAACGCAACTGGACAGGAGTGCTACAGATAGCCACTGTTACCTGAAGAAGAATACACCAAGGAAAATCTACTCCTGCAACCAGAAAGCCAATAGAGCATTGCTCTTGTCTCAAATCTGACTCCTGCTGCCATCTCTTTTCATCTGCCACGGAAACCTGCCTGAATCTGTTGATTCAACAGATTGAAGACCACCCGAACCTTGAAACAGTCATCAGAAAAGTGATTCCAAGTTAGTCTGGGCATAGAATAGTTTAGGAAAGTTTATTTTATAACAATTGATAATTGTGCTTTATTGTTGACTGAACATCACATTCTGTTTATTATCTGCTGTAAACTGCTGCATTTGTTTTTGTTGCTGAACCGCCATGTTCGCCTCTATGTGTTTTCATTCAATGCTATGCTAGTTTACTTTAAGTTAAATGCTTTCACAATCAGAAAGACCAGTGTACCTGCCGTTGAATCAAAGTCCATCCACTGGCTTTCTGGTGTTTAAGTTATAGTTACTGAACTCAGCTCAGAGAGCTCAAGCTAAGCCACACAGCTTCCTTTGTCTTTGTCCACCATTTTGTACCTACTTGACGTAGAGAGCACCATGTGGAGCTCTCTATCTCCCCCTCTCTCTCTCTCTCTCATCCACACACACACACACACACACACACACATGTGCCACGCTGTTTGTTTGTAGATATCTTGTTTGCTTAGATTAGTTTGTAATAGTTATTTGTTTGATTAAGTTCATTGATTTTGGATTGATGTTGCTTTGTTTAAATAAATTCTGTTATAATTTAAGAGAGCAGTTGTTTGTGATTACAACTGTGCATTGTGATATAAACTGGGTGCGAGGGCTTTGTGTACGGATTTCACGCCTTCAATTGATTAAATACAGTTATTAATTATGAATAACATTAGTAATTAAGTAACTAATTTGAGACTGATTTTAGTGATATTTTGGTTAGGGTGGTGCCCCTGAGTCAATTAAACATAGTTTAATAACATTGTTATTTATATTAATAGATCATGAAATATAATTATTAATAATATAACCAAAGTTGACTTGATACAACCCCACCAAATGGTGCCCCGTGTGAGGCATTCAATAAAACCAGCTTTATTGCACTGTTAATGCACAGTAATCCGAACTTTTAAATCCTAGAAGGGATTCTTCTGAAGAAAATTCTCTTTTCTTTGGAAGATTTTTTGTTGTTTAAGCAAAGCAGACATCAAACTGTGGCTTAGTTGTGTTGTATGTTGTTGGTTAATGGTTAAAGTAATAACTGTTGTCCCCTTTGTGTCCATACAACAATTGGACATAATGATGCAGCTAGTGTGACTTTCTCAATGAACTTGTTTTGTTGCATTAATCCAGATTTTGATCCTGAAGTATTTTACTAAAGGATTGTGGTGCTCTTTGTTGTTTGAGATAACAAGTCAGCCATTTGGCCAGATCTAAATAATTGTTGCATGGCCAGCTGTCTGAGAGGCGTGAGTTCCCCCAATCCAGAGGACTTGAGGTGTGAATCTTAACCTAATCTCACCTAAACTTCCAGGATATAGAGCAGTGATCAGTTTCAAACTTATATCAAATTTACTCTCCTGTTGATTTAGCTTTGTTTAGTTTAACCTACATTCCAGGATAGAGCTCAGTGATCAGTTTGGAAACTTAGATCAGAGTTGCTCTCCTGGTGATTTGGCTTGGTTTAGCTTAGCAGCTTCCAGGATAGAGTGCATCTATATGTTTGAGTACTTAGATCAGATTGGCTCTCCTGTTGATTTAGTTTTAGCTTAGCAGCTTTGCTAACAGTAATCCACTGGGGTTCTGTTTTACCGCACAAAATATGTACCTAGACCAGGGGTGGGCAAACTTTTTGACTCGCGGGCCACAATGGGTTCTAAAATTTGACAGAGGGGCCGGGCCAGGAACAGATGGATGGAGTGTTTGTGTGAACTAATATAAATGACATGTAAAAGCCATTACATGAAAGTATTTGGTCTTTAACAGGTAGCAAAGCATGAATATGCAAGGCTCATTGTACAAATTGATTTCCAAATGCATTCATTTAATTAATTTAAATTTGAATAAACACAGTAGACTCACGTTCAGTTTCAGTGGGAACAGTGTTGTTGATCTCCCTTTTTTGCCAGTGCATTAAAGTCTGGAGTTAGTTTTGTAGTGGTAATTCTCAGGATAGATCCGAGGTGTTGGTCAGTTAACTTGGATCTGTGAGGGGCTTTATTGATGTTCATGACGCTGAATGTCTGCTCACATACGTAGGTCGAGCCAAACAAAGTCAGCATCTTCTGTGCCGTCCTCCGGAGGTTTGGAAACGTGGCTTCGTTAAGTGAAGCATAAAAGTCATTCAGTTTAAGAGAGTTGAACTTCTCCTTTAAGACGGAGTCAGACTGAAGATCGATCAGTTCCAATTGCAGCTCCTGTGGTGCTGTTTCAGGGTCTTCTGACAGGGGACAGGACACCAGCTGAAGTGACTTTTCAATGTTTTCAAAATCAGAAAACCGACGGCAGAATTCTCCGTGCAGGTCGTCAAGGGATTTGTTGTATTTCTTTGCATTTCGCGTCGCCTCTTTCTGCACGGCAAGTGTGGGGAAATGAGCGAAAGATTTGTTTGCAATTTGTCTGGAGAATAAAGTTAGCTTGGATTTGAAGGCTCTAACATTTTTGTACATGTCATGCACAAACTGATCTTTCCCCTGTAGTTTCACATTCAGCTCATTCATGTGTGAAAATATGTCCACAGCAAATGCAAAGTCACAAAGTCAGTTCTTGTTGCTTAGCTCAGGAAATTTGTCTGATTTCCCCATTAACTCCAAAAATACGCTGATCTCCTCTTTCAGCTCCCACACTCGTTGAAACACTTTGCCCAAACTTAACCAGCGGACACGAGAGTGGTACAGTAAGTCCTGATGATCCGCCTCAGTTTTCTCCAGGAACATAATAAACTGACGATGCTGAAGTCCCCTTGCTCGTATAAAGTTAACAAGTTTTACAACTGGATTCACGACATGATTAAGCTGCAATACAGACTTACACAGAGACTCCTGATGGATGATGCAGTGAAGGAAAATAACATCCTGGTCAGGGTTTTCCTCTTTCACTTTATCCTGGATTCTTTTCAGCAGCCCAACATGTTTTCCAGTTAAATTTGGCGATCCATCCGTTGTGACGTTGGCAAGTTTACTCCAAGGCAGCTTCATTCTCTCGATGACAGCAGACACCTGGTTATACAAGTCCTCTCCTCGCGTTTTTCCTTTCAGGGACTCCATGGTCAAAAACTCCTCCGTTATCTCAAAACTGTCATTAATCCCTCGGATAAAAATGAGGAGCTGAGCAGTGTCTTTCACGTCATTACTTTCATCCAGCGCTAGTGAATATAACTTAAAGGACTCAGCCTTTTTGTTTAATTCGCTGGCTATATCTTCATCAATCAGTTCCACACGGCGAGTCACAGTCCTGCGTGATAAACTAATTTTTTCAAACTGGCCTTGGCTCTCCGGACACAAGAGACCTGCTGTCTCTACCACGCATTCTTTTAAAAACTCGCCTTCGGAGAAAGGCTTGCTAGCCTTTGCTAATTTGAATGCCAGCAAAAAACTTGCCTTGGTAGTTGACCCTTGAATCGCAGTTTGTTGGTGAAAAAAATGTTGCTGAGTCTGTAAATTATCCTTCAACCTCTGAGCCGCAGCCGCCCGTTCTTGCGGGGACTGCTTGCTAGCGTAGTTAGCATGCTTCGTTGCAAAGTGACGGCTGATACTGTACTCTTTGAAAATTGCAACAGTTTCTTGGCATATCAGGCATACAGCCTTTGATCGGACTTCAGTGAACAAATATTTAGTTCTCCACTCCGTATTAAACACTCGGCATTCACTGTCCACTTTTCTTTTCTTTGATCCGCTCATCTTTACAGAAGGGCTCATACGGGTTCATAGGGCAAAGGGAATAATACACCACACTCTGAAGTGCGCCATCTATTGGGGAAACGCGGGCATTACAGGGGAAAACGAACGAGGTTTAATTATAATAAAATTTAATTTAATAATAATATAATTTGGACAAGTTCGGCGGGCCGGATTAAAAAGCCCAACGGGCCGTATATGGCCCGCGGGCCGTAGTTTGCCCATGCCTGACCTAGACCCTATGTGAGCTGGGAGCTGAGACTCCTTTTGGATCAGACCACGCAGCGCCGCAAGAAACTGTTGCTGGTCTGTCACACCTCTCCGCAGAGGAAAGTGCCAACCTATATAGCTATTCTATTAACATTTGTGATAAGAAGTTGAAGGAGCTAGTTGATCTTGCCTAACAACGAGCCAGGACCACCCCCAACAACATTGAACATGAAAGGATCTCAAGAGTTTCAGGGGTGCACGTCTGACAACAGCTCAAGTCAAGTCGGGTAGTTAGCGAGGTCATTGCACAGGGAGAACCTTACAAACATCGCTTAAAAATGCTTGCAGAGATTGTAGCAGACGGCATGCCATTAGGCTGTTTCTTACCTTCGCTCGTAGCCGGGGCCGTAGGGGTATTGGGGTCTGGGGCCCATTGCTGTCTGGGGTCCTGAGGACGGCCCCCGGGGGTACATGTCCTGCATGGCCCCGCTGGCCATCTGACCGGGACTATAGGCGTCACCGAGCCCTGGACCTGGAGAGACACATGAACTGATGAGGTTTCACTTTGAGGACGTTTCATTTGTTTTTATCATTTAAAGTTTGTTTCTACTTTTTATAACTCGGATGGAAGACGATGTAAAAGCTGATTCAGGCTCGGTGGTGATGAAATGCAATGCAAGCTTCACACAGCTGTTCACAGAGGCTGATGAAACGATAGTTTAAGTTTGGACCACCAGGGGGCAGCAGAGCACAGAGACACATCCATGACACTCTCCTAGACCAGTCAGGACCTGCTAACTGGTTTTATAAAGGAGGTAGACGCTGGTTCTGGATCAGATCAGTGACTTTAAAAAACTCCAGCACAAACCCAGGATGTATGATGGATGAGTTTCCTCGCCTTAAACCATCTCGGGGTGAAAGGACTCTAAACTCTGAGTCTGAGTCAGGCGCTCACACAGACGTCCTGCCTCCTCTCGTCCTCACCTTTCCTCGCTCCTCCGTACGGGTCCTTGTTGGTGTCGTACTGCTGCATCCTCATCGAGGGATCTGTTGGCCCTCCTCCCTGCTGGTAGGGGCCGCTGCCGCCGCCGGGTCCCGGACTTCGCTTGTTGTGGAAGGCGGGGTCGCTGCCTTCAGAGAACGGGTCCTGGACGCTGACTCCTCCCATGTTCCTGAGAGAGAGAGAGAGAGACGGAGGTGAGCAGAGACCTGACTGAGATTTAGTTTCTGAGGAACTGACGGGTTTAGGCCCCTCCCCTACCTGTTCCCGGGCTGGGGGCCCATGTGGCTGTGCGGGGTGGAGCAGGGGGTCGGAGGCTTCAGGTCCCCGGGCGCCTCGGTCAGGGAGCTGCTGCTGCTGGACTGAGGCGTGTTGGGGCCCTGCAGGGAGCCCGAGTTGGCTGCAGAGATACAGACCAGACAGAAAACCTGCTGAGAACAGGGGTCATCATGACACGTGAAACAGGGCGGAGCTTCTCGCTGTGACATCATCTACAGCGGCGTTCACACCACAACAGAATCAGACTGGGCCCCGATACCCCGTCTGATAACCATGATCCAAGTCCTCGATCGCCCGCCGTCAGTGTACACGAGGCACAGCGGCCGATCCCCGTTCGATTACCTCCGACTTCAGGACTTTCCTCGCCTGATTTTTACCTGCACAAACTGACCTACAGCGTCTGAAATCACCATGGCAACAGCAGGTATTCCTGTTTAATCCGTCTGTGGGAGATTTCCATTGAAAAATAAAAATAAATTCTGAATAAGTCCTGATTAAAACCGACTAAGCGAGAGAGAGAGAGAGGGAGAGGGAGAGAGAGAGAGAGAGGGAGAGAGAGGGAGAGAGAGAGAGAGAGAGAGAGGGAGAGAGAGAGAGAGAGGGAGAGAGAGGGAGAGAGAGAGAGGGAGAGAGAGAGAGAGAGAGAGAGAGAGGGAGAGAGGGAGAGAGAGAGAGAGAGAGAGGGAGAGAGAGGGAGAGAGAGAGAGAGAGAGAGAGGGAGAGAGAGAGAGAGAGAGAGAGAGAGAGAGAGAGAGAGAGAGAGAGAGAGAGAGAGAGGGAGTGGGAGTGGGACTGCAGCCTCGTCCACATCACCTGCAGAGCGTTGGTATTACCTTAAAGGTCAGGGAAGAAGTGGACCAAACCACGGTGCTTCTATGAGACGCTCTCTGCGTTTAAGACCTGATTCAGGTGATTCCTCACCTGGGGACGGGGGCTGGATCCTGGCTTGCAGTGACACAGGTTTCTTAGCGGTCCCTGGGACCTCAAGTGGAGGCTCCTCCCCTCGCTCCACCTTACACTCGTAGGCGAACAGGTATTGAATGTACTGCTTCTTCAGAGAGCTCGCCGCGCTGCTGGACGTCCCCACGTTCAACAGAGACGACAGCTCCCTCCATTTTTTATTCTTACTCACCTGAGGAGGAGGAGAGGAAGAGGAGAGGAGAGGAAAGGAGAGGAAGAGGAAAGGAGAGGAAGAGGAGAGGAGAGGAAGAGGAGAGGAGAGGACAGGAGAGGAAGAGGAGAGGAGAGGAAGAGGAGAGGAGAGGACAGGAGAGGCGAGGAGAGGAGAGGAAGAGGAAGAGGAAGAGGAGAGGAGAGGAGAGGAGGAGAGGACAGGAGAGGCGAGGAGAGGAGAGGACAGGAGAGGAGGAGAGGAGAGGAGAGGAAGAGGAAGAGGAGAGGAGAGAAGAGGAGAGGAGAGGAGAGGAGAGGAAGAGGAGAGGAGAGAAGAGAAGAGGAGAGAAGAGGAGAGGAAGAGGAAGAGGAGAGGAGAGGAGAGGAGAGGAGAGGAGAGGAGGAGAGGAGAGGAGAGGAGGAGAAGAGGAGAGGACAGGAGAGGCGAGGAGAGGAGGCAGGATGAGGTTTAGGAGAATGACGAGGAGGAAAAGAGGGGGGGAGAAAAAATCAGTTTTAAGAATTAAAATGATTCTTTGTTTTGTTGACTGTCAGCCTGTAGAAACTGAGATTTAAAAGACGTGATGACTCGTTAACAGAAACTGAACACTTTTCTAACTATCAGCTTTCATCTTCAGGAGAATCGACTGAACGTGTCTCTAACACATCGATGTAAACAACAGAGTGAGACTCACCATGGCCAGGCCTCCGATCTCCCTCACACACAGGTACAGTCTGCACAGGTCCAGAGGCTTCTTCCCGACGGCGGGCAGCCGTGGGACCGGCGTCCCCCGCTCCTCCATGAAGGACAGGTAGCGGTCCACCCACACGCTCCTCTCGGGCTCAGAGCCCATCTCATACAGGACGGTGATCTTCTGGTTGGTCATGGTGGCCGGGCTCGGCTTCTGGAGACACCGAGACACAGAGAGCAGAGTCAGCTTCAAAATAAAATACAGATTTATGTAGGGACCTCCAAAATAAAATACAGATTTATGTAGGGACCTTCAAAATAAAATACAGACTCATACAGGGATCTTCAAAATAAAATACAGACTTATGTAGGGACTTTCAAAATAAAATACAGACTTATGTAGGGACCTTCAAAATAAAATACAGACTTATGTAGTGACCTTCAAAATAAAATACAGACTTATGTAGGGACCTTCAAAATAAAAGACAGACTTCTCCTAAAGTGAAGCTGCTCCATTGTCCCTTCTGGGCCTCCGTACATGTGTGGTGGTGACTGTGTCTGCAGAGACTCTGTCCTCTGACTGGATTTTACTGTTCTGCTTTGTTCTGGTTGACTCGGGACGTTTCTGGGCGGAGCTGGTGTGTTTCCTCCAGCCAATGACAGCGCAGCAGGTGAGTTTAGGAGTGGATACAATTCAGTGATTGGACGAGATTCAAACCGGTGAATATGACGGACGTGGACGTAGCAGCAAAGAAGAGAAAATATAATCAGAGTGAGGAGAAACACCAAGTGGATAAAGCTCGTTCTGAAACGAGGGTGAACCTTGTGTTGTCTTTTACTCGTGGACGTGGAGTTGGTCTACTTCCTGTTGGACAGGAAGGTGACAAACACCGGCAGTTGCTAGCATGCGTTAGCTTGCAGTGTAGCTACAAGCAGTAAATGTACACACTACATCCTGCAGGGGGCGATGAGCCCAGGAGGAGGGGCTTATATATCGGGTCACTACCGAGGGAAGCAGACGAGCAGAGACTAAAACTGTAGTAACCTAGAAACTAGGGGTGTAAAGGTACACGCACGCGGACCGATCCGAGTACGCGCAGAACAAAAGTTCTTTAATCTGTGTTCCCACACGGACCGCAAAGCGGAAGCACACCTCAGTGTGAAGGAAGGCTGCGGCCGCGGATATGGGTTGCATATAACCGGGATGGAGTTCTTTTTACGGACTGACTCTTAAGTTTCGTTTTCATTTTCAGCGATGATCCCGCTCCAGCAGCACTGCTGCGTGAAAGGGGAGACGCGTCTGTGTGGGAGAATAACCTGCAGCATGATAGAATGAACACCTCCCTCCCCAACAGAAAACCTTTTGTTAGTAATTCTGAACGGGCCAAAGCCATAAGAAATGCCATTGAAGTTCTTATATCGACAGAGGGAAATATTAATAGTTCTGTGATGAAACTGTCCCAGATGTGATTATGTTTATTATGTGCTCAAAGGGCATTCAAAAAACTGTTGCCTTCATAAACTAAAAGGTGTCACTGTAATTAAAAAGAAATATTTTTACATATAGGCTATATGAATTACTTCATTTCATTCTAAAATACTTTATTTCATTCATATCTTTTATTTATTGGAGACTCTTTTGGTTGAAGGAAGCAGCATAAGTTTATTTATTTTACAATGTTTAATTTAAAATGTTATTAAAAAGTAACCTGAGCCGGTGTACAAGTCTGAACTGTCGATGCTGCACTTAGCCCAACGTGTAAAAGGGAAATTCTAAATGTTCCTAATAAAGAAAAAAAAGTGTTGCATCAGGTCCCTTTACTGTACCGAAAATGTACCGAACCGAAGCTTCAAAACTTGGAACCGTACCGAACCGAAATTTTTGTGTACCGTTACACCCCTACTAGAAAAGAGCAGTAAGAAGTGTACACGGGGCCTTGACCTCCGGACCCTGAACACGTTCACTTTGATGCTTTCGTACCATTAGAGGCTTCACTTTCTCTCTACGACAAAGATAAACGACATATTCTTCATTTTAAGAAGCTGAATCCAGCAAACGATCACCGGTTTGTAAAATAGTTTAATGTTAACGGACTTGATGCTGCAGCTCTGATACGGAGAGCTATAACGATGCTGGTGATCTCAGACGACGTCTCACGAGCTCCAGTCGTCACAAATATTTTCATTTGGAGGAAAGGGCTTCAGATTTAGACGTTGCAGCATTTTGTCCTCGTCAGCCACCGTACCTCCATGATTCAGCGGGCGTGAATGGAGGCAGGGGTGACGCAGATTTGTTGCCAGGGAAACATTTTGGAAACTCAAACTGAGCGCCATTTTTTGAAGCAGAAAGTCTCAAAGTAAACGTCAACACGACGCAGAATATTTAAAACCTCAAGCAGCATTTAAATTTTAACCTGTATGAAGAATAATCACAGAGATCAGAGTCCTGTCAAATAAAGATTCATAAGAAAGATAAAACCTCTGAATTCAGGTTTAGCGGAATCAGAAGAAGAGTCTTTCTGGACTTACGGGGCTCGTTGACATCTCGGGCCAGGCGAGGCTACTAATGCTATCGCCGTCCTCCCCCCCATGATAGGAGGACAGACTAGCTGAGCTGGGGGACATGGGGGAGGGGGCGAGGAGGGGCTTGGACACACTCTGAGAGCTGTACCCATCCTGTGACACAAAACACACAAACACACAACAGAGTCATGTGGTGGACATTAGCGTTAGCATGTAGCAGCTTGGAGCGGATGGACAGTCGTGTTAATGCGGCTCATGACATCACGCAGCAGACAGAAAGTTAGATAACATCAAGTCAATTTCCTCTCAACTTCAAATAGAAAAAGTCAACGTTTATTCTCTTTAGAGGAACGTGACGCCTCGGACTGAGCCAACAAACTCCCTAATACAACTTAAAAACACTTATAGGAGCAGTATGTAACTCTGCCCCCTAGTGTTTAAAATGGGTACTGCAGTCTAAATTCTAAACATCATAGAGAGCTGTCTCCCCCCCCTCCTCTCTAGAGTGGATTCTCACACAGGTCACCATGTGGTGGACTCTGAAGCTTCAGTGTTTATCCAGCTCTGCATGGGTCTGTAAACCTTTCTGTGTTCTAACCTCTCTCCATTTTTCAAAAGCATCTCCAATATTGATCCTAGTTTGAGCACGTTTCTGCTCGTGGAGCTTATTAGAAACATGCAGAGGCTTTTTAGGTCGGGTACAATCACTTCTATCTGAACCACTTCTCTTGCCCGCTTCCATCTCTGCAACACCTGTTGACCTGATAACTGCTCTCATATCTGACAAACCGAGGGGCGAAATACTGACAGGTGGAACAAACTGAGCAGCAGTGTCGACTGAAATGAGGAGCGCCAACAAGGAAGATACAAACACGAAGAGCACCAGGGGATCCTTCTCCTCGTGGATGGTACAAACTGACTGAATTCAAACGTTCACATGTCCGTGTGTATGCTGCCTGCAAAGTCCGACAGAAGCTGTTTCCTGAGTTTAGAGCACAGAGGAAGACTCTGTGTGTCGGCTGGAAGGAGCTTCAGCTGATTCAAGACCTCTAATGATGAACAAGAACCTAAAATCAGGAGCTCCCACCAGAAAGAGAAATGAGGGGATAAAATAACTCCACCATGATTTCAGAGAGAAGAAGAACTGCTGCTCAGTTTGTAATGCAGCACCTACAGTCTCTAAATGTACTATGGGAGGTAGAGCCTTCAGTCATCAGGCCTGCTCGTGGTACCTACGGTCTCTAAATGTACTATGGGAGGCAGAGCCTTCAGTTATCAGACCTGCTCGTGGTACCTATGGTCTCTAAATGTACTATGGGAGGCAGAGCCTTCAGTTATCAGGCCTGCTCGTGGTACAGTCTCTAAATGTACTATGGGAGGTAGAGCCTTCAGTTATCAGGCCTGCTCGTGGGAACCTACTGTCTCTAAATGTACTATGAGAGGTAGAGCCTTCAGTTATCAGGCCTGCTCGTGGTCCCTACGGTCTCTAAATGTACTATGAGAGGTAGAGCCTTCAGTTATCAGGCCTGCTCGTGGTCCCTACGGTCTCTAAATGTACTATGGGAGGTAGAGCCTTCAGTTATCAGGCCTGCTCGTGGGAACCTACTGTCTCTAAATGTACTATGGGACGTAGAGCCTTCAGTTATCAGGCCTGCTCTTGGCACCTACTGTCTCTAAATGTACTATGGGAGGTAGAGCCTTCAGTTATCAGGCCTGCTCTTGGCTCTACAGTCTCTAAATGTACTATGGGAGGTAGAGCCTTCAGTTATCAGGCCTGCTCGTGGTACCTACGGTCTCTAAATGTACTATGGGAGGTAAATGGACTTGAGCTTATATAGCACTTTTCTAGTCTTCCGACTACTCAAAGCGCTTTTACACCGCAGGTCACACCCACCCTTTCACACACTGATGGTAGTGATCGCTATGTAGTATCATCCATCAGAAGTAACTAATCCCATTCATACACCACCACTGAAGCAGTGGGAGCAATTCAGGGTGTGTGTCTTGCCCAAGGACACATCGGACATGTTGCCCAGCTGGGGATTGAACCCTCGCCCTTCAGTTATCGGGCTCCTCTCGTCTGGAATCGTCCGGGAGGCAGACACAGTCTGTATTTTTAAGAATTGACTTAAAGAGCCCATATTCTGCCCGTTTTTAGGGTTCATATATTTAATCTATGTTCCTACTTTTGTACGTTCACAATAGATAAAGTCCGAAAAAAGTGTCTGTTTTCATGTACTGCTCCTCCTTGCTCCCTCTCCACTCTGAGTCCGTCAGCTGCACTCTGCTGAGCCCACACTGTTAGACCCCACGTGGGCCAAGTCTGCTCTGATTGGTCTGCCGATCCGCTCTGTCGTTATTGGTCAGTCGCTCAGCACGGTTCTTGGAAATGTCCCGCCTCTTTTACCATATTTGGAATGCAGCCACTGGCTCCGTCCGAGGGGAGCATAAACATTAGCACCTTAGCACTACTGTGCTACCGCAGGCTACGGCATATCGTGGGCGTGCTACAGAAGTTAATGGGCGTGCAACATGAGCTGCTGGGCTTGCCACAACGAGCCAATGGGCTTAGATCAGTGATCTCACACTGACAATGACGTTTTGCAAATAGATGTGCCTAAACATCCACAGGACACTTTGAAAACACACTAAAGAGCATATAAAACCAGAAAAAGCAGAATATGGGACCTTTAAAACTTTCTTTTTGATAAATCTTATAGTTAGGGCTGGTGCTGGTGTAGACCAGCTCCTAGTTATGCTGCGATTGGCTTAGACTACCGG
>NW_026870127.1:0-5000 GCF_963584025.1 Labrus mixtus
AGAGAGAGAGAGAGAGAGAGAGAGAGGGAGACAGAGAGACAGAGAGAGAGAGAGAGAGAGAGAGAGGGAGACAGAGAGAGAGACAGAGAGAGAGACAGACAGAGAGAGAGAGAGAGAGAGAGGGAGACAGAGAGAGAGAGAGAGAGAGGGAGACAGAGAGACAGAGACAGAGAGAGAGAGAGAGAGAGAGAGAGAGGGAGACAGAGAGACAGAGAGAGAGAGAGAGAGAGAGAGAGAGGGAGACAGAGAGAGAGAGAGAGAGACAGAGAGAGAGAGAGACAGAGAGAGAGACAGACAGAGACAGAGAGACAGACAGAGAGAGAGACAGACAGAGACAGAGAGACACAGAGAGACAGAGAGAGAGAGTGATATATATTTACGCCTTTGTGAATTTTCTCCTTTACTCTTAATGCAGCAGAGGTGTAATTAATGAAATCTTTAAAAAATGAGGCCTGGCTTGTCAAATGAGAAGCCTGATCTAGAAAAATGTATGAATTCAAAAATACTCCAGAAATGTATTCAATAAATCGATAGATAAATGAATTGACCTTCCAGGTTACCTCAGTGCACAGAAACAGTCCATACAGTGAATACATTCAAACTGTTCAACTATCACCAGACCAACACACTTTTTGAGTTTTTACAGTCAAGTCATCGCAGCCAGACAGACGGACGCAGCTCTCACCTGTAGATGAAGATGGTGACGGTGAGTGTCATTGTTAAGATGAAGAAGAGTATGATGGAGACCATCTGATGGATGGTGATCGTCTCTGTCAGAGAGAGAAACTCTTTAATCATCTGATTCTTTGTATTTGATTTTAGTTCTGAGGAGACGTTGTTTGTTGCACACTCACTTGCGAGGCAGATGGGGTTGTCGTTCTTGAAGCCGCAGACGGGAACATCTGGAGGACAAACTCCACCGAGCCAGTGCAGAGATGTTCCCGGGATGGCCGTCAGCTGCTCCTCTGAGCTGTTGTACACCAGAACTATCTGGAAGAACAAAACAAACACTACAACATGAAACAGGGGTCAGACATTTGGTTTTTGAGTTTCACTCTATGCAGATGATTCTCCGCTTTCCCTTCACACTTAATTACGGGGGATCAAGTACACCTTTTCAAGCGGTCTCTGAGCGGTTGTTTGGTCTGGAGGGTTTAATAAAAATTGAGCAGATTTGTCCAACTGAGTCTACAATAAGATCTGTGATAAAGAAACTAGAAACTAGCAGACGGGAAGTAAAAGGGACTTTAAACGTCGACTGAAATAAGACTCTCTAATGGTTTTGACTTTAACCTCTATTACACTTCAGATAAGAACACTTTCATCTCTTCAGAGAGATCCTGGAGGATTAACTGTCTTACAGATGGATGATGTAACCTCCACACTGAGACTCAGAATGACAGAAACTTTAAGCCAGCGTGAGGGAGGCTGATGAAAAGAGAGAGACCGATTAAGTGTGAGAACACCTGAAACACACGTGGGTGAGGGCCCGCGATGATTTCACCTCTCTGACTTCTCGATTTTAACCTGATGACACTTCCAGGTTCCTTCATTTCATGAAAATTAACGTTTTCTTTAACCCTTTAAGACCTCATTCAGACGAGATGAAAAGAAAGCACTTTGTGATTCGTTCTGAACTTTCTGACACGCTGTTTGAAAAACAAGGTGAAAAACATTCAGTCAAACTTGTTCCAAACGTGTTCTCATGTCCGATGTTTGGACTTCACGAACACACGGGTATCCAATAACATCCGTAACTCTGCAAATAGCTCATCAATATGTCCTCAAACAGGATGTAACAGAACATCTGTAGATTTGATTCAGCAAGGACACAAGTTTGTACATTTATATCAACATCAGGGCTGTCAAATTATTCATTTTAAAATCACAAATGGTCGCTGAATTTCAAGGGATTTCAACTGCGGTTTATTACATTTTAAATAGCATGTTTTAAATTCCTTTATTCTGCATTTCAAAACAGCTTTTGTTAGGCTTTTATTTTGAATTTTTGTACCGACTTAAGCTATGTATACTTGACTTCCTGTTTGGTTTCAATCCTGCTTTTATTTTGAATGTTTGTTCTGTTTTAAGCTTAGAGTACTTGCTGAGTGCTTTTATTTTGAAAATAAAGTAAGGCCCTTCCTGTAGATGGAAGGTTAGGACGTGAAGTTAAGCACAGAAACAGGAAGTGGAACATGACGGCACCTCTTCCAAGCGTACCAGGTTCAAGGAAGTGTACGGAGTTTGAGCTGGATGGATCGGAGTACTCACACTCGTCAAACGACAACAGGACTTTAGGGGTGAAGCGTGCTCAGTGTGAGTGCGCCCTGAGTAAACATGTGTTGGTTCACCTGGAAGGCGCTGGTGTTGGTGTCGATCATGTCCCACAGAGCGAAGTCCGTCTCTCTGTCTCCGTTCTCGTCCAGGTGGACCAGACCCGTCACGCCTGAGGAGCAGAAGAGACGATAAGAGGTCAGTATCAACATCTGACATCTAAAGTACCGACTTTCAGAACATCCTTCATGTTGGTGCATCATTTCCACGACGGAACACAAACCTATCTCAGCTAATACCTTAAAGAGTACATATCACCTCCTCCTCCACCTTTTCTAACAGTCCCCTCCTCCACCTTTTCAAACAGTCCCCTCCTCCATCTTTTCTAACAGTCCCCTCCTCCACCTTTTCAAACAGTCCCCTCCTCCACCTTTTCTAACAGTCCCCTCCTCCACCTTTTCTAACAGTCCCCTCCTCCACCAGTCCTCTCCTCCACCTTTTCAAACAGTCCCCTCCTCCACCTTTTCTAACAGTCCTCTCCTCCACCTTTTCTAACAGTCCCCTCCTCCACCTTTTCAAACAGTCCCCTCCTCCACCAGTCCTCTCCTCCACCTTTTCAAACAGTCCCCTCCTCCACCTTTTCAAACAGTCCCCTCCTCCACCTTTTCAAACAGTCCCCCTCCACCTTTTCAAACAGTCCTCTCCTCCACCTTTTCAAACAGTCCTCTCCTCCACCTTTTCTAACAGTCCCCTCCTCCACCTTTTCAAACAGTCCCCTCCACCTTTTCTAACAGTCCTCTCCTCCACCTTTTCTAACAGTCCCCTCCTCCACCTTTTCTAACAGTCCCCTCCTCCACCAGTCCTCTCCTCCACCTTTTCAAACAGTCCCCTCCTCCACCTTTTCAAACAGTCCTCTCCTCCACCTTTTCTAACAGTCCTCTCCTCCACCTTTTCTAACAGTCCCCTCCTCCACCTTTTCTAACAGTCCCCTCCTCCACCTTTTCTAACAGTCCCCTCCTCCACCAGTCCTCTCCTCCACCTTTTCAAACAGTCCCCTCCTCCACCTTTTCAAACAGTCCCCTCATCCACCTTTTCAAACAGTCCTCTCCTCCACCTTTTCAAACAGTCCTCTCCTCCACCTTTTCAAACAGTCCTCTCCTCCACCTTTTCAAACAGTCCTCTCCTCCACCTTTTCAAACAGTCCCCTCCTCCACCTTTTAAAACAGTCCTCCTCCACCTTTTCAAACAGTCCCCCTGTGGTCTAAATGAAACATGAATCAAGCACCAGAGGAGGTTTGTGACCCTGTATAAACCAGCTCTCTCAGAACGCTCCGTTTTGGTGTGTGTGTCTCTTTAAATGTAATGACCCCCCCCCTGAGTTTTCCCCGTAGACATCACTCCTCTGTAGAGAGAATAAAAATGGCTGACCTGTGCAAAAGTTTAGTTCTAGGCTGGGGGAGGAGTCCATGGGTGGAGATACCAGGGGAGGGGAGGGGATTTTTTTTTTCTTTTTACCAGAATCCCACTGTGACATCACAAGGAGAGCACATTCGAAACTGAGCATTTTTCTCTGTGTTGTAAGACTTATGCAGACCACAAACAAAGGACTGGATGGTTTATTTCACATGTTGTGGGTCAGTAGACTCTCAGGTTACACAGATAGATGTTCAACAACAGCGCTTTCCTGAAAAGTTGAAAGATTTTCAACTCGAGCGCTCGGAGCGGCCACACACAAAAGACAGAGCGCTTGTTAAATAGTCGCTGGGCGCTGTACTTTTTATCCAGGTGGCTGCTTTCGTTCTACTAAGACGATGGCGCTCAGTGAAAAACGCCGGGTGGACACGGGCCTCATCTGTGAGTTTCTTCATGTGCAGAGGAAAGAAGATAATGTGTATTACTTTGAGACAGCAGTAAGAAACAAACACAAACGTTCGATCTCTTTTCCTCTTGTGCTGCCGAAGCTTCGACTTTTATCTGACAGATTTTTATTTCCTGGATTTGATTTGATAAGAAACGTTGTAGTTCAGATTCTGACAGGATTACAAAGGTGACGTGTGTTTTTCCAAGCAGCAGAGAGGAAGCTTGATTTTTTTATGTAAATGTCCTCTGACACCTCGCAGAAGCAGCTGATATACCAGCACAACAAGCCAGCTGCGGTTACCATGGAAACAGAGACGATTTGCAGAAGAGGCTGGAAGTTTTGAAAACAGAAAGAACTTTAATTAATTAATCGAATGACATGTTTCCATAAGAGTCAGTATGTGGTACATGACGTTCAAACTCTCGTCTCTGGTGATGCAGCAGAGTTTGTGCAACAACATTTTGGTTTTTATGTAAACAATACATTTATGAAAGTATGGGGGGGGGGGGGGGGGGTGTATCTAGATAGTGATCCAATTAACTGTCTGGTACAAATTATGATAAACACACCAGAGAGTGTTTCCCAAACATATAAAATACCCAGTCAGTCCTCCCAGGTATCAATACGACGACCTCTGTGACATCGCCACACACTAATCACTTGAGGTGATGACGGGATTGAGACCCAGCCGACTCGTCTCCATAGAAACCGGGCGATTAGAGGTGAGGAGAGAGCCGGCTGTGATTGGTTAGAGAGATCATATTTAAAATGTTTTTAATAAAGAGGAATCAAACAAACGAGGAAATATCACTGAGAGAACATGAGCAGCAGTTACCCTCAAAAAGACAAGTCAGACTAGTGATGT
>NW_026870128.1:0-105000 GCF_963584025.1 Labrus mixtus
CTCAGGTCTTTATTTCTCTTTGTTATGATGTCACTCAGGTCTCTACTTCTCTCTGTTATGATGTCTCTCAGGTCTTTACTTCTCTCTGTTATGATGTCACTCCTCTTCACTTCTCTCTGTTATGATGTCACTCCTCTTCACTTCTCTCTGTTATGATGTCACTCCTCTTCACTTCTCTCTGTTATGATGTCACTCCTCTTCACTTCTCTTTGTTATGATGTCACTCAGGTCTCTACTTCTCTCTGTTATGATGTCTCTCAGGTCTTTACTTCTCTCTGTTATGATGTCACTCCTCTTCACTTCTCTCTGTTATGATGTCACTCCTCTTCACTTCTCTCTGTTATGATGTCACTCCTCTTCACTTCTCTCTGTTATGATGTCACTCCTCTTCACTTCTCTCTGTTATGATGTCACTCCTCTTCACTTCTCTCTGTTATGATGTCACTCAGGTCTTTATTTCTCTTTGTTATGATGTCACTCAGGTCTCTACTTCTCTCTGTTATGATGTCTCTCAGGTCTTTACTTCTCTCTGTTATGATGTCACTCCTCTTCACTTCTCTCTGTTATGATGTCACTCCTCTTCACTTCTCTCTGTTATGATGTCACTCCTCTTCACTTCTCTCTGTTATGATGTCACTCCTCTTCACTTCTCTTTGTTATGATGTCACTCAGGTATTTATTTCTCTTTGTTATGATGTCACTCAGGTCTTTATTTCTCTCTGTTATGATGTCACTCAGGTCTTTATTTCTCTTTGTTATGATGTCACTCAGGTCTTTACTTTTCTCTGTTATGATGTCACTCCTCTTTACTTCTCTCTGTTATGATGTCACTCAGGTCTTTATTTCTCTTTGTTATGATGTCACTCAGGTCTTTACTTCTCTTTGTTATGATGTCACTCCTCTTTACTTTTCTCTGTTATGATGTCACTCAGGTCTTTATTTCTCTCTGTTATGATGTCACTCAGGTCTTTATTTCTCTCTGTTATGATGTCACTCAGGTCTTTATTTCTCTCTGTTATGATGTCACTCAGGTCTTTATTTCTCTCTGTTATGATGTCACTCAGGTCTTTATTTCTCTTTGTTATGATGTCACTCAGGTCTTTACTTCTCTCTGTTATGATGTCACTCCTCTTTACTTCTCTCTGTTATGATGTCACTCAGGTCTTTATTTCTCTTTGTTATGATGTCACTCAGGTCTTTACTTCTCTTTGTTATGATGTCACTCCTCTTTACTTCTCTCTGTTATGATGTCACTCAGGTCTTTATTTCTCTTTGTTATGATGTCACTCAGGTCTTTACTTCTCTCTGTTATGATGTCACTCAGGTCTTTATTTCTCTTTGTTATGATGTCACTCAGGTCTTTACTTCTCTCTGTTATGATGTCACTCAGGTCTTTACTTTTCTCTGTTATGATGTCACTCCTCTTTACTTCTCTCTGTTATGATGTCACTCAGGTCTTTACTTCTCTCTGTTATGATGTCTCTCAGGTCTTTACTTCTCTCTGTTATGATGTCACTCCTCTTCACTTCTCTCTGTTATGATGTCACTCCTCTTCACTTCTCTCTGTTATGATGTCACTCCTCTTCACTTCTCTCTGTTATGATGTCACTCAGGTCTTTATTTCTCTTTGTTATGATGTCACTCAGGTCTTTATTTCTCTCTGTTATGATGTCACTCAGGTCTTTTCTTCTCTCTGTTATGATGTCACTCAGGTCTTTACTTCTCTCTGTTATGATGTCACTCCTCTTTATTTCTCTCTGTTATGATGTCACTCAGGTCTTTACTTTTCTCTGTTATGATGTCAGTCCTCTTTACTTCTCTCTGTTATGATGTCACTCAGGTCTTTATTTCTCTTTGTTATGATGTCACTCAGGTCTTTATTTCTCTCTGTTATGATGTCACTCAGGTCTTTTCTTCTCTCTGTTATGATGTCACTCAGGTCTTTGCTTCTCTTTGTTATGATGTCACTCCTCTTTACTTCTCTCTGTTATGATGTCTCTCAGGTCTTTACTTCTCTCTGTTATGATGTCACTCCTCTTCACTTCTCTCTGTTATGATGTCACTCCTCTTCACTTCTCTCTGTTATGATGTCACTCCTCTTCACTTCTCTCTGTTATGATGTCACTCAGGTCTTTATTTCTCTTTGTTATGATGTCACTCAGGTCTTTACTTCTCACTGTTATGATGTCACTCAGGTCTTTACTTCTCTCTGTTATGATGTCACTCCTCTTCACTTCTCTCTGTTATGATGTCACTCCTCTTCACTTCTCTCTGTTATGATGTCACTCAGGTCTTTACTTCTCACTGTTATGATGTCACTCAGGTCTTTACTTCTCTCTGTTATGATGTCACTCCTCTTCACTTCTCTCTGTTATGATGTCACTCAGGTCTTTACTTCTCTCTGTTATGATGTCACTCAGGTCTTTACTTCTCTCTGTTATGATGTCACTCAGGTCTTTACTTCTCTCTGTTATGATGTCACTCAGGTCTTTATTTCTCTTTGTTATGATGTCACTCAGGTCTTTATTTCTCTTTGTTATGATGTCACTCAGGTCTTTATTTCTCACTGTTATGATGTCACTCAGGTCTTTACTTCTCTCTGTTATGATGTCACTCCTCTTCACTTCTCTCTGTTATGATGTCACTCAGGTCTTTACTTCTCTCTGTTATGATGTCACTCAGGTCTTTACTTCTCTCTGTTATGATGTCACTCCTCTTTATTTCTCTCTGTTATGATGTCACTCAGGTCTTTACTTTTCTCTGTTATGATGTCAGTCCTCTTTACTTCTCTCTGTTGTGATGTCACTCAGGTCTTTATTTCTCTTTGTTATGATGTCACTCAGGTCTTTACTTCTCTTTGTTATGATGTCACTCCTCTTTACTTCTCTCTGTTATGATGTCACTCAGGTCTTTATTTCTCTTTGTTATGATGTCACTCAGGTCTTTACTTCTCTCTGTTATGATGTCTCTCAGGTCTTTACTTCTCTCTGTTATGATGTCACTCCTCTTCACTTCTCTCTGTTATGATGTCACTCCTCTTCACTTCTCTCTGTTATGATGTCACTCAGGTCTTTATTTCTCTTTGTTATGATGTCACTCAGGTCTTTACTTCTCTCTGTTATGATGTCTCTCAGGTCTTTACTTCTCTCTGTTATGATGTCACTCCTCTTCACTTCTCTCTGTTATGATGTCACTCCTCTTCACTTCTCTCTGTTATGATGTCACTCCTCTTCACTTCTCTCTGTTATGATGTCACTCAGGTCTTTATTTCTCTTTGTTATGATGTCACTCAGGTCTCTACTTCTCTCTGTTATGATGTCTCTCAGGTCTTTACTTCTCTCTGTTATGATGTCACTCCTCTTCACTTCTCTCTGTTATGATGTCACTCCTCTTCACTTCTCTCTGTTATGATGTCACTCCTCTTCACTTCTCTCTGTTATGATGTCACTCCTCTTCACTTCTCTTTGTTATGATGTCACTCAGGTATTTATTTCTCTTTGTTATGATGTCACTCAGGTCTTTATTTCTCTCTGTTATGATGTCACTCAGGTCTTTATTTCTCTTTGTTATGATGTCACTCAGGTCTTTACTTTTCTCTGTTATGATGTCACTCCTCTTTACTTCTCTCTGTTATGATGTCACTCAGGTCTTTACTTCTCTCTGTTATGATGTCATTCAGGTCTTTACTTCTCTCTGTTATGATGTCACTCAGGTCTTTATTTCTCTTTGTTATGATGTCACTCAGGTCTTTATTTCTCTCTGTTATGATGTCACTCAGGTCTTTACTTCTCTCTGTTATGATGTCACTCAGGTCTTTACTTTTCTCTGTTATGATGTCACTCCTCTTTACTTCTCTCTGTTATGATGTCACTCAGGTCTTTACTTCTCTTTGTTATGATGTCACTCCTCTTTACTTCTCTCTGTTATGATGTCACTCAGGTCTTTATTTCTCTTTGTTATGATGTCACTCAGGTCTTTACTTCTCTCTGTTATGATGTCACTCCTCTTCACTTCTCTCTGTTATGATGTCACTCAGGTCTTTACTTCTCTCTGTTATGATGTCACTCAGGTCTTTACTTCTCTTTGTTATGATGTCACTCCTCTTTACTTTTCTCTGTTATGATGTCACTCCTCTTCACTTCTCTCTTTTATGATGTCACTCCTCTTCACTTCTCTCTGTTATGATGTCACTCAGGTCTTTACTTTTCTCTGTTATGATGTCACTCCTCTTTACTTCTCTCTGTTATGATGTCACTCAGGTCTTTATTTCTCTTTGTTATGATGTCACTCAGGTCTTTATTTCTCTTTGTTATGATGTCACTCAGGTCTTTACTTCTCTCTGTTATGATGTCTCTCAGGTCTTTACTTCTCTCTGTTATGATGTCACTCCTCTTCACTTCTCTCTGTTATGATGTCACTCCTCTTCACTTCTCTCTGTTATGATGTCACTCAGGTCTTTATTTCTCTTTGTTATGATGTCACTCAGGTCTTTACTTCTCTCTGTTATGATGTCTCTCAGGTCTTTACTTCTCTCTGTTATGATGTCACTCCTCTTCACTTCTCTCTGTTATGATGTCACTCCTCTTCACTTCTCTCTGTTATGATGTCACTCCTCTTCACTTCTCTCTGTTATGATGTCACTCAGGTCTTTATTTCTCTTTGTTATGATGTCACTCAGGTCTCTACTTCTCTCTGTTATGATGTCTCTCAGGTCTTTACTTCTCTCTGTTATGATGTCACTCCTCTTCACTTCTCTCTGTTATGATGTCACTCCTCTTCACTTCTCTCTGTTATGATGTCACTCCTCTTCACTTCTCTCTGTTATGATGTCACTCCTCTTCACTTCTCTTTGTTATGATGTCACTCAGGTATTTATTTCTCTTTGTTATGATGTCACTCAGGTCTTTATTTCTCTTTGTTATGATGTCACTCAGGTCTTTACTTTTCTCTGTTATGATGTCACTCCTCTTTACTTCTCTCTGTTATGATGACACTCAGGTCTTTACTTCTCTCTGTTATGATGTCATTCAGGTCTTTACTTCTCTCTGTTATGATGTCACTCAGGTCTTTATTTCTCTTTGTTATGATGTCACTCAGGTCTTTATTTCTCTCTGTTATGATGTCACTCAGGTCTTTACTTCTCTCTGTTATGATGTCACTCAGGTCTTTACTTTTCTCTGTTATGATGTCACTCCTCTTTACTTCTCTCTGTTATGATGTCACTCAGGTCTTTACTTCTCTTTGTTATGATGTCACTCCTCTTTACTTCTCTCTGTTATGATGTCACTCAGGTCTTTATTTCTCTTTGTTATGATGTCACTCAGGTCTTTACTTCTCTCTGTTATGATGTCACTCCTCTTCACTTCTCTCTGTTATGATGTCACTCAGGTCTTTACTTCTCTCTGTTATGATGTCACTCAGGTCTTTACTTCTCTTTGTTATGATGTCACTCCTCTTTACTTTTCTCTGTTATGATGTCACTCCTCTTCACTTCTCTCTTTTATGATGTCACTCCTCTTCACTTCTCTCTGTTATGATGTCACTCAGGTCTTTACTTTTCTCTGTTATGATGTCACTCCTCTTTACTTCTCTCTGTTATGATGTCACTCAGGTCTTTATTTCTCTTTGTTATGATGTCACTCAGGTCTTTATTTCTCTTTGTTATGATGTCACTCAGGTCTTTATTTCTCTCTGTTATGATGTCACTCAGGTCTTTATTTCTCTCTGTTATGATGTCACTCAGGTCTTTACTTCTCTCTGTTATGATGTCACTCAGGTCTTTATTTCTCTTTGTTATGATGTCACTCAGGTCTTTATTTCTCTTTGTTATGATGTCACTCAGGTCTTTATTTCTGTCTGTTATGATGTCACTCAGGTCTTTATTTCTCTCTGTTATGATGTCACTCAGGTCTTTACTTTTCTCTGTTATGATGTCACTCCTCTTTACTTCTCTCTGTTATGATGTCACTCAGGTCTTTACTTCTCTTTGTTATGATGTCACTCCTCTTTACTTCTCTCTGTTATGATGTCACTCAGGTCTTTATTTCTCTTTGTTATGATGTCACTCAGGTCTTTACTTTTCTCTGTTATGATGTCACTCCTCTTTACTTCTCTCTGTTATGATGTCACTCAGGTCTTTACTTCTCTTTGTTATGATGTCACTCCTCTTTACTTCTCTCTGTTATGATGTCACTCAGGTCTTTATTTCTCTTTGTTATGATGTCACTCAGGTCTTTACTTCTCTCTGTTATGATGTCACTCCTCTTCACTTCTCTCTGTTATGATGTCACTCAGGTCTTTACTTCTCTCTGTTATGATGTCACTCAGGTCTTTACTTCTCTTTGTTATGATGTCACTCCTCTTTACTTTTCTCTGTTATGATGTCACTCCTCTTCACTTCTCTCTTTTATGATGTCACTCCTCTTCACTTCTCTCTGTTATGATGTCACTCAGGTCTTTACTTTTCTCTGTTATGATGTCACTCCTCTTTACTTCTCTCTGTTATGATGTCACTCAGGTCTTTATTTCTCTTTGTTATGATGTCACTCAGGTCTTTATTTCTCTTTGTTATGATGTCACTCAGGTCTTTACTTCTCTCTGTTATGATGTCTCTCAGGTCTTTACTTCTCTCTGTTATGATGTCACTCCTCTTCACTTCTCTCTGTTATGATGTCACTCCTCTTCACTTCTCTCTGTTATGATGTCACTCAGGTCTTTATTTCTCTTTGTTATGATGTCACTCAGGTCTTTACTTCTCTCTGTTATGATGTCTCTCAGGTCTTTACTTCTCTCTGTTATGATGTCACTCCTCTTCACTTCTCTCTGTTATGATGTCACTCCTCTTCACTTCTCTCTGTTATGATGTCACTCCTCTTCACTTCTCTCTGTTATGATGTCACTCAGGTCTTTATTTCTCTTTGTTATGATGTCACTCAGGTCTCTACTTCTCTCTGTTATGATGTCTCTCAGGTCTTTACTTCTCTCTGTTATGATGTCACTCCTCTTCACTTCTCTCTGTTATGATGTCACTCCTCTTCACTTCTCTCTGTTATGATGTCACTCCTCTTCACTTCTCTCTGTTATGATGTCACTCCTCTTCACTTCTCTTTGTTATGATGTCACTCAGGTATTTATTTCTCTTTGTTATGATGTCACTCAGGTCTTTATTTCTCTCTGTTATGATGTCACTCAGGTCTTTATTTCTCTTTGTTATGATGTCACTCAGGTCTTTACTTTTCTCTGTTATGATGTCACTCCTCTTTACTTCTCTCTGTTATGATGTCACTCAGGTCTTTATTTCTCTTTGTTATGATGTCACTCAGGTCTTTACTTCTCTTTGTTATGATGTCACTCCTCTTTACTTTTCTCTGTTATGATGTCACTCAGGTCTTTATTTCTCTCTGTTATGATGTCACTCAGGTCTTTATTTCTCTCTGTTATGATGTCACTCAGGTCTTTATTTCTCTCTGTTATGATGTCACTCAGGTCTTTATTTCTCTTTGTTATGATGTCACTCAGGTCTTTACTTCTCTCTGTTATGATGTCACTCCTCTTTACTTCTCTCTGTTATGATGTCACTCAGGTCTTTATTTCTCTTTGTTATGATGTCACTCAGGTCTTTACTTCTCTTTGTTATGATGTCACTCCTCTTTACTTCTCTCTGTTATGATGTCACTCAGGTCTTTATTTCTCTTTGTTATGATGTCACTCAGGTCTTTACTTCTCTCTGTTATGATGTCACTCAGGTCTTTATTTCTCTTTGTTATGATGTCACTCAGGTCTTTACTTCTCTCTGTTATGATGTCACTCAGGTCTTTACTTTTCTCTGTTATGATGTCACTCCTCTTTACTTCTCTCTGTTATGATGTCACTCAGGTCTTTACTTCTCTCTGTTATGATGTCTCTCAGGTCTTTACTTCTCTCTGTTATGATGTCACTCCTCTTCACTTCTCTCTGTTATGATGTCACTCCTCTTCACTTCTCTCTGTTATGATGTCACTCCTCTTCACTTCTCTCTGTTATGATGTCACTCAGGTCTTTATTTCTCTTTGTTATGATGTCACTCAGGTCTTTATTTCTCTCTGTTATGATGTCACTCAGGTCTTTTCTTCTCTCTGTTATGATGTCACTCAGGTCTTTACTTCTCTCTGTTATGATGTCACTCCTCTTTATTTCTCTCTGTTATGATGTCACTCAGGTCTTTACTTTTCTCTGTTATGATGTCAGTCCTCTTTACTTCTCTCTGTTATGATGTCACTCAGGTCTTTATTTCTCTTTGTTATGATGTCACTCAGGTCTTTATTTCTCTCTGTTATGATGTCACTCAGGTCTTTTCTTCTCTCTGTTATGATGTCACTCAGGTCTTTGCTTCTCTTTGTTATGATGTCACTCCTCTTTACTTCTCTCTGTTATGATGTCTCTCAGGTCTTTACTTCTCTCTGTTATGATGTCACTCCTCTTCACTTCTCTCTGTTATGATGTCACTCAGGTCTTTACTTTTCTCTGTTATGATGTCACTCAGGTCTTTATTTCTCTTTGTTATGATGTCACTCAGGTCTTTACTTCTCTCTGTTATGATGTCACTCAGGTCTTTATTTCTCTTTGTTATGATGTCACTCAGGTCTTTACTTCTCTCTGTTATGATGTCTCTCAGGTCTTTACTTCTCTCTGTTATGATGTCACTCCTCTTCACTTCTCTCTGTTATGATGTCACTCCTCTTCACTTCTCTCTGTTATGATGTCACTCCTCTTCACTTCTCTCTGTTATGATGTCACTCAGGTCTTTATTTCTCTTTGTTATGATGTCACTCAGGTCTTTACTTCTCACTGTTATGATGTCACTCAGGTCTTTACTTCTCTCTGTTATGATGTCACTCCTCTTCACTTCTCTCTGTTATGATGTCACTCCTCTTCACTTCTCTCTGTTATGATGTCACTCAGGTCTTTACTTCTCACTGTTATGATGTCACTCAGGTCTTTACTTCTCTCTGTTATGATGTCACTCCTCTTCACTTCTCTCTGTTATGATGTCACTCAGGTCTTTACTTCTCTCTGTTATGATGTCACTCAGGTCTTTACTTCTCTCTGTTATGATGTCACTCAGGTCTTTACTTCTCTCTGTTATGATGTCACTCAGGTCTTTATTTCTCTTTGTTATGATGTCACTCAGGTCTTTATTTCTCTTTGTTATGATGTCACTCAGGTCTTTATTTCTCACTGTTATGATGTCACTCAGGTCTTTACTTCTCTCTGTTATGATGTCACTCCTCTTCACTTCTCTCTGTTATGATGTCACTCAGGTCTTTACTTTTCTCTGTTATGATGTCACTCCTCTTTACTTCTCTCTGTTATGATGTCACTCAGGTCTTTACTTCTCTCTGTTATGATGTCTCTCAGGTCTTTACTTCTCTCTGTTATGATGTCACTCCTCTTCACTTCTCTCTGTTATGATGTCACTCCTCTTCACTTCTCTCTGTTATGATGTCACTCCTCTTCACTTCTCTCTGTTATGATGTCACTCAGGTCTTTATTTCTCTTTGTTATGATGTCACTCAGGTCTTTATTTCTCTCTGTTATGATGTCACTCAGGTCTTTTCTTCTCTCTGTTATGATGTCACTCAGGTCTTTACTTCTCTCTGTTATGATGTCACTCCTCTTTATTTCTCTCTGTTATGATGTCACTCAGGTCTTTACTTTTCTCTGTTATGATGTCAGTCCTCTTTACTTCTCTCTGTTATGATGTCACTCAGGTCTTTATTTCTCTTTGTTATGATGTCACTCAGGTCTTTATTTCTCTCTGTTATGATGTCACTCAGGTCTTTTCTTCTCTCTGTTATGATGTCACTCAGGTCTTTGCTTCTCTTTGTTATGATGTCACTCCTCTTTACTTCTCTCTGTTATGATGTCTCTCAGGTCTTTACTTCTCTCTGTTATGATGTCACTCCTCTTCACTTCTCTCTGTTATGATGTCACTCAGGTCTTTACTTTTCTCTGTTATGATGTCACTCAGGTCTTTATTTCTCTTTGTTATGATGTCACTCAGGTCTTTACTTCTCTCTGTTATGATGTCACTCAGGTCTTTATTTCTCTTTGTTATGATGTCACTCAGGTCTTTACTTCTCTCTGTTATGATGTCTCTCAGGTCTTTACTTCTCTCTGTTATGATGTCACTCCTCTTCACTTCTCTCTGTTATGATGTCACTCCTCTTCACTTCTCTCTGTTATGATGTCACTCCTCTTCACTTCTCTCTGTTATGATGTCACTCAGGTCTTTATTTCTCTTTGTTATGATGTCACTCAGGTCTTTACTTCTCACTGTTATGATGTCACTCAGGTCTTTACTTCTCTCTGTTATGATGTCACTCCTCTTCACTTCTCTCTGTTATGATGTCACTCCTCTTCACTTCTCTCTGTTATGATGTCACTCAGGTCTTTACTTCTCACTGTTATGATGTCACTCAGGTCTTTACTTCTCTCTGTTATGATGTCACTCCTCTTCACTTCTCTCTGTTATGATGTCACTCAGGTCTTTACTTCTCTCTGTTATGATGTCACTCAGGTCTTTACTTCTCTCTGTTATGATGTCACTCAGGTCTTTACTTCTCTCTGTTATGATGTCACTCAGGTCTTTATTTCTCTTTGTTATGATGTCACTCAGGTCTTTATTTCTCACTGTTATGATGTCACTCAGGTCTTTACTTCTCTCTGTTATGATGTCACTCCTCTTCACTTCTCTCTGTTATGATGTCACTCAGGTCTTTACTTCTCTCTGTTATGATGTCACTCAGGTCTTTACTTCTCTCTGTTATGATGTCACTCCTCTTTATTTCTCTCTGTTATGATGTCACTCAGGTCTTTACTTTTCTCTGTTATGATGTCAGTCCTCTTTACTTCTCTCTGTTGTGATGTCACTCAGGTCTTTATTTCTCTTTGTTATGATGTCACTCAGGTCTTTACTTCTCTTTGTTATGATGTCACTCCTCTTTACTTCTCTCTGTTATGATGTCACTCAGGTCTTTATTTCTCTTTGTTATGATGTCACTCAGGTCTTTACTTCTCTCTGTTATGATGTCTCTCAGGTCTTTACTTCTCTCTGTTATGATGTCACTCCTCTTCACTTCTCTCTGTTATGATGTCACTCCTCTTCACTTCTCTCTGTTATGATGTCACTCAGGTCTTTATTTCTCTTTGTTATGATGTCACTCAGGTCTTTACTTCTCTCTGTTATGATGTCTCTCAGGTCTTTACTTCTCTCTGTTATGATGTCACTCCTCTTCACTTCTCTCTGTTATGATGTCACTCCTCTTCACTTCTCTATGTTATGATGTCACTCCTCTTCACTTCTCTCTGTTATGATGTCACTCAGGTCTTTATTTCTCTTTGTTATGATGTCACTCAGGTCTCTACTTCTCTCTGTTATGATGTCTCTCAGGTCTTTACTTCTCTCTGTTATGATGTCACTCCTCTTCACTTCTCTCTGTTATGATGTCACTCCTCTTCACTTCTCTCTGTTATGATGTCACTCCTCTTCACTTCTCTCTGTTATGATGTCACTCCTCTTCACTTCTCTTTGTTATGATGTCACTCAGGTATTTATTTCTCTTTGTTATGATGTCACTCAGGTCTTTATTTCTCTCTGTTATGATGTCACTCAGGTCTTTATTTCTCTTTGTTATGATGTCACTCAGGTCTTTACTTTTCTCTGTTATGATGTCACTCCTCTTTACTTCTCTCTGTTATGATGTCACTCAGGTCTTTACTTCTCTCTGTTATGATGTCATTCAGGTCTTTACTTCTCTCTGTTATGATGTCACTCAGGTCTTTATTTCTCTTTGTTATGATGTCACTCAGGTCTTTATTTCTCTCTGTTATGATGTCACTCAGGTCTTTACTTCTCTCTGTTATGATGTCACTCAGGTCTTTACTTTTCTCTGTTATGATGTCACTCCTCTTTACTTCTCTCTGTTATGATGTCTCTCAGGTCTTTACTTCTCTCTGTTATGATGTCACTCCTCTTCACTTCTCTCTGTTATGATGTCACTCCTCTTCACTTCTCTCTGTTATGATGTCACTCCTCTTCACTTCTCTCTGTTATGATGTCACTCAGGTCTTTATTTCTCTTTGTTATGATGTCACTCAGGTCTTTATTTCTCTCTGTTATGATGTCACTCAGGTCTTTTCTTCTCTCTGTTATGATGTCACTCAGGTCTTTACTTCTCTCTGTTATGATGTCACTCCTCTTTATTTCTCTCTGTTATGATGTCACTCAGGTCTTTACTTTTCTCTGTTATGATGTCAGTCCTCTTTACTTCTCTCTGTTATGATGTCACTCAGGTCTTTATTTCTCTTTGTTATGATGTCACTCAGGTCTTTATTTCTCTCTGTTATGATGTCACTCAGGTCTTTTCTTCTCTCTGTTATGATGTCACTCAGGTCTTTGCTTCTCTTTGTTATGATGTCACTCCTCTTTACTTCTCTCTGTTATGATGTCTCTCAGGTCTTTACTTCTCTCTGTTATGATGTCACTCCTCTTCACTTCTCTCTGTTATGATGTCACTCCTCTTCACTTCTCTCTGTTATGATGTCACTCCTCTTCACTTCTCTCTGTTATGATGTCACTCAGGTCTTTATTTCTCTTTGTTATGATGTCACTCAGGTCTTTACTTCTCACTGTTATGATGTCACTCAGGTCTTTACTTCTCTCTGTTATGATGTCACTCCTCTTCACTTCTCTCTGTTATGATGTCACTCCTCTTCACTTCTCTCTGTTATGATGTCACTCAGGTCTTTACTTCTCACTGTTATGATGTCACTCAGGTCTTTACTTCTCTCTGTTATGATGTCACTCCTCTTCACTTCTCTCTGTTATGATGTCACTCAGGTCTTTACTTCTCTCTGTTATGATGTCACTCAGGTCTTTACTTCTCTCTGTTATGATGTCACTCAGGTCTTTACTTCTCTCTGTTATGATGTCACTCAGGTCTTTATTTCTCTTTGTTATGATGTCACTCAGGTCTTTATTTCTCTTTGTTATGATGTCACTCAGGTCTTTATTTCTCACTGTTATGATGTCACTCAGGTCTTTACTTCTCTCTGTTATGATGTCACTCCTCTTCACTTCTCTCTGTTATGATGTCACTCAGGTCTTTACTTCTCTCTGTTATGATGTCACTCAGGTCTTTACTTCTCTCTGTTATGATGTCACTCCTCTTTATTTCTCTCTGTTATGATGTCACTCAGGTCTTTACTTTTCTCTGTTATGATGTCAGTCCTCTTTACTTCTCTCTGTTGTGATGTCACTCAGGTCTTTATTTCTCTTTGTTATGATGTCACTCAGGTCTTTACTTCTCTTTGTTATGATGTCACTCCTCTTTACTTCTCTCTGTTATGATGTCACTCAGGTCTTTATTTCTCTTTGTTATGATGTCACTCAGGTCTTTACTTCTCTCTGTTATGATGTCTCTCAGGTCTTTACTTCTCTCTGTTATGATGTCACTCCTCTTCACTTCTCTCTGTTATGATGTCACTCCTCTTCACTTCTCTCTGTTATGATGTCACTCAGGTCTTTATTTCTCTTTGTTATGATGTCACTCAGGTCTTTACTTCTCTCTGTTATGATGTCTCTCAGGTCTTTACTTCTCTCTGTTATGATGTCACTCCTCTTCACTTCTCTCTGTTATGATGTCACTCCTCTTCACTTCTCTCTGTTATGATGTCACTCCTCTTCACTTCTCTCTGTTATGATGTCACTCAGGTCTTTATTTCTCTTTGTTATGATGTCACTCAGGTCTCTACTTCTCTCTGTTATGATGTCTCTCAGGTCTTTACTTCTCTCTGTTATGATGTCACTCCTCTTCACTTCTCTCTGTTATGATGTCACTCCTCTTCACTTCTCTCTGTTATGATGTCACTCCTCTTCACTTCTCTCTGTTATGATGTCACTCCTCTTCACTTCTCTTTGTTATGATGTCACTCAGGTATTTATTTCTCTTTGTTATGATGTCACTCAGGTCTTTATTTCTCTCTGTTATGATGTCACTCAGGTCTTTATTTCTCTTTGTTATGATGTCACTCAGGTCTTTACTTTTCTCTGTTATGATGTCACTCCTCTTTACTTCTCTCTGTTATGATGTCACTCAGGTCTTTACTTCTCTCTGTTATGATGTCATTCAGGTCTTTACTTCTCTCTGTTATGATGTCACTCAGGTCTTTATTTCTCTTTGTTATGATGTCACTCAGGTCTTTATTTCTCTCTGTTATGATGTCACTCAGGTCTTTACTTCTCTCTGTTATGATGTCACTCAGGTCTTTACTTTTCTCTGTTATGATGTCACTCCTCTTTACTTCTCTCTGTTATGATGTCACTCAGGTCTTTACTTCTCTTTGTTATGATGTCACTCCTCTTTACTTCTCTCTGTTATGATGTCACTCAGGTCTTTATTTCTCTTTGTTATGATGTCACTCAGGTCTTTACTTCTCTCTGTTATGATGTCACTCCTCTTCACTTCTCTCTGTTATGATGTCACTCAGGTCTTTACTTCTCTCTGTTATGATGTCACTCAGGTCTTTACTTCTCTTTGTTATGATGTCACTCCTCTTTACTTTTCTCTGTTATGATGTCACTCCTCTTCACTTCTCTCTTTTATGATGTCACTCCTCTTCACTTCTCTCTGTTATGATGTCACTCAGGTCTTTACTTTTCTCTGTTATGATGTCACTCCTCTTTACTTCTCTCTGTTATGATGTCACTCAGGTCTTTATTTCTCTTTGTTATGATGTCACTCAGGTCTTTATTTCTCTTTGTTATGATGTCACTCAGGTCTTTACTTCTCTCTGTTATGATGTCTCTCAGGTCTTTACTTCTCTCTGTTATGATGTCACTCCTCTTCACTTCTCTCTGTTATGATGTCACTCCTCTTCACTTCTCTCTGTTATGATGTCACTCAGGTCTTTATTTCTCTTTGTTATGATGTCACTCAGGTCTTTACTTCTCTCTGTTATGATGTCTCTCAGGTCTTTACTTCTCTCTGTTATGATGTCACTCCTCTTCACTTCTCTCTGTTATGATGTCACTCCTCTTCACTTCTCTCTGTTATGATGTCACTCCTCTTCACTTCTCTCTGTTATGATGTCACTCAGGTCTTTATTTCTCTTTGTTATGATGTCACTCAGGTCTCTACTTCTCTCTGTTATGATGTCTCTCAGGTCTTTACTTCTCTCTGTTATGATGTCACTCCTCTTCACTTCTCTCTGTTATGATGTCACTCCTCTTCACTTCTCTCTGTTATGATGTCACTCCTCTTCACTTCTCTCTGTTATGATGTCACTCCTCTTCACTTCTCTTTGTTATGATGTCACTCAGGTATTTATTTCTCTTTGTTATGATGTCACTCAGGTCTTTATTTCTCTCTGTTATGATGTCACTCAGGTCTTTATTTCTCTTTGTTATGATGTCACTCAGGTCTTTACTTTTCTCTGTTATGATGTCACTCCTCTTTACTTCTCTCTGTTATGATGACACTCAGGTCTTTACTTCTCTCTGTTATGATGTCATTCAGGTCTTTACTTCTCTCTGTTATGATGTCACTCAGGTCTTTATTTCTCTTTGTTATGATGTCACTCAGGTCTTTATTTCTCTCTGTTATGATGTCACTCAGGTCTTTACTTCTCTCTGTTATGATGTCACTCAGGTCTTTACTTTTCTCTGTTATGATGTCACTCCTCTTTACTTCTCTCTGTTATGATGTCACTCAGGTCTTTACTTCTCTTTGTTATGATGTCACTCCTCTTTACTTCTCTCTGTTATGATGTCACTCAGGTCTTTATTTCTCTTTGTTATGATGTCACTCAGGTCTTTACTTCTCTCTGTTATGATGTCACTCCTCTTCACTTCTCTCTGTTATGATGTCACTCAGGTCTTTACTTCTCTCTGTTATGATGTCACTCAGGTCTTTACTTCTCTTTGTTATGATGTCACTCCTCTTTACTTTTCTCTGTTATGATGTCACTCCTCTTCACTTCTCTCTTTTATGATGTCACTCCTCTTCACTTCTCTCTGTTATGATGTCACTCAGGTCTTTACTTTTCTCTGTTATGATGTCACTCCTCTTTACTTCTCTCTGTTATGATGTCACTCAGGTCTTTATTTCTCTTTGTTATGATGTCACTCAGGTCTTTATTTCTCTTTGTTATGATGTCACTCAGGTCTTTATTTCTCTCTGTTATGATGTCACTCAGGTCTTTATTTCTCTCTGTTATGATGTCACTCAGGTCTTTACTTCTCTCTGTTATGATGTCACTCAGGTCTTTATTTCTCTTTGTTATGATGTCACTCAGGTCTTTATTTCTCTTTGTTATGATGTCACTCAGGTCTTTATTTCTGTCTGTTATGATGTCACTCAGGTCTTTATTTCTCTCTGTTATGATGTCACTCAGGTCTTTACTTTTCTCTGTTATGATGTCACTCCTCTTTACTTCTCTCTGTTATGATGTCACTCAGGTCTTTACTTCTCTTTGTTATGATGTCACTCCTCTTTACTTCTCTCTGTTATGATGTCACTCAGGTCTTTATTTCTCTTTGTTATGATGTCACTCAGGTCTTTACTTTTCTCTGTTATGATGTCACTCCTCTTTACTTCTCTCTGTTATGATGTCACTCAGGTCTTTACTTCTCTTTGTTATGATGTCACTCCTCTTTACTTCTCTCTGTTATGATGTCACTCAGGTCTTTATTTCTCTTTGTTATGATGTCACTCAGGTCTTTACTTCTCTCTGTTATGATGTCACTCCTCTTCACTTCTCTCTGTTATGATGTCACTCAGGTCTTTACTTCTCTCTGTTATGATGTCACTCAGGTCTTTACTTCTCTTTGTTATGATGTCACTCCTCTTTACTTTTCTCTGTTATGATGTCACTCCTCTTCACTTCTCTCTTTTATGATGTCACTCCTCTTCACTTCTCTCTGTTATGATGTCACTCAGGTCTTTACTTTTCTCTGTTATGATGTCACTCCTCTTTACTTCTCTCTGTTATGATGTCACTCAGGTCTTTATTTCTCTTTGTTATGATGTCACTCAGGTCTTTATTTCTCTTTGTTATGATGTCACTCAGGTCTTTACTTCTCTCTGTTATGATGTCTCTCAGGTCTTTACTTCTCTCTGTTATGATGTCACTCCTCTTCACTTCTCTCTGTTATGATGTCACTCCTCTTCACTTCTCTCTGTTATGATGTCACTCAGGTCTTTATTTCTCTTTGTTATGATGTCACTCAGGTCTTTACTTCTCTCTGTTATGATGTCTCTCAGGTCTTTACTTCTCTCTGTTATGATGTCACTCCTCTTCACTTCTCTCTGTTATGATGTCACTCCTCTTCACTTCTCTCTGTTATGATGTCACTCCTCTTCACTTCTCTCTGTTATGATGTCACTCAGGTCTTTATTTCTCTTTGTTATGATGTCACTCAGGTCTCTACTTCTCTCTGTTATGATGTCTCTCAGGTCTTTACTTCTCTCTGTTATGATGTCACTCCTCTTCACTTCTCTCTGTTATGATGTCACTCCTCTTCACTTCTCTCTGTTATGATGTCACTCCTCTTCACTTCTCTCTGTTATGATGTCACTCCTCTTCACTTCTCTTTGTTATGATGTCACTCAGGTATTTATTTCTCTTTGTTATGATGTCACTCAGGTCTTTATTTCTCTCTGTTATGATGTCACTCAGGTCTTTATTTCTCTTTGTTATGATGTCACTCAGGTCTTTACTTTTCTCTGTTATGATGTCACTCCTCTTTACTTCTCTCTGTTATGATGTCACTCAGGTCTTTACTTCTCTCTGTTATGATGTCATTCAGGTCTTTACTTCTCTCTGTTATGATGTCACTCAGGTCTTTATTTCTCTTTGTTATGATGTCACTCAGGTCTTTATTTCTCTCTGTTATGATGTCACTCAGGTCTTTACTTCTCTCTGTTATGATGTCACTCAGGTCTTTACTTTTCTCTGTTATGATGTCACTCCTCTTTACTTCTCTCTGTTATGATGTCACTCAGGTCTTTACTTCTCTTTGTTATGATGTCACTCCTCTTTACTTCTCTCTGTTATGATGTCACTCAGGTCTTTATTTCTCTTTGTTATGATGTCACTCAGGTCTTTACTTCTCTCTGTTATGATGTCACTCCTCTTCACTTCTCTCTGTTATGATGTCACTCAGGTCTTTACTTCTCTCTGTTATGATGTCACTCAGGTCTTTACTTCTCTTTGTTATGATGTCACTCCTCTTTACTTTTCTCTGTTATGATGTCACTCCTCTTCACTTCTCTCTTTTATGATGTCACTCCTCTTCACTTCTCTCTGTTATGATGTCACTCAGGTCTTTACTTTTCTCTGTTATGATGTCACTCCTCTTTACTTCTCTCTGTTATGATGTCACTCAGGTCTTTATTTCTCTTTGTTATGATGTCACTCAGGTCTTTATTTCTCTTTGTTATGATGTCACTCAGGTCTTTATTTCTCTCTGTTATGATGTCACTCAGGTCTTTATTTCTCTCTGTTATGATGTCACTCAGGTCTTTACTTCTCTCTGTTATGATGTCACTCAGGTCTTTATTTCTCTTTGTTATGATGTCACTCAGGTCTTTATTTCTCTTTGTTATGATGTCACTCAGGTCTTTATTTCTGTCTGTTATGATGTCACTCAGGTCTTTATTTCTCTCTGTTATGATGTCACTCAGGTCTTTACTTTTCTCTGTTATGATGTCACTCCTCTTTACTTCTCTCTGTTATGATGTCACTCAGGTCTTTACTTCTCTTTGTTATGATGTCACTCCTCTTTACTTCTCTCTGTTATGATGTCACTCAGGTCTTTATTTCTCTTTGTTATGATGTCACTCAGGTCTTTACTTCTCTCTGTTATGATGTCACTCAGGTCTTTATTTCTCTTTGTTATGATGTCACTCAGGTCTTTACTTCTCTCTGTTATGATGTCACTCCTCTTCACTTCTCTCTGTTATGATGTCACTCAGGTCTTTACTTCTCTCTGTTATGATGTCACTCAGGTCTTTACTTCTCTTTGTTATGATGTCACTCCTCTTTACTTTTCTCTGTTATGATGTCACTCCTCTTCACTTCTCTCTTTTATGATGTCACTCCTCTTCACTTCTCTCTGTTATGATGTCACTCAGGTCTTTACTTTTCTCTGTTATGATGTCACTCCTCTTTACTTCTCTCTGTTATGATGTCACTCAGGTCTTTATTTCTCTTTGTTATGATGTCACTCAGGTCTTTATTTCTCTTTGTTATGATGTCACTCAGGTCTTTATTTCTCTCTGTTATGATGTCACTCAGGTCTTTATTTCTCTCTGTTATGATGTCACTCAGGTCTTTACTTCTCTCTGTTATGATGTCACTCAGGTCTTTATTTCTCTTTGTTATGATGTCACTCAGGTCTTTATTTCTCTTTGTTATGATGTCACTCAGGTCTTTATTTCTGTCTGTTATGATGTCACTCAGGTCTTTATTTCTCTCTGTTATGATGTCACTCAGGTCTTTACTTTTCTCTGTTATGATGTCACTCCTCTTTACTTCTCTCTGTTATGATGTCACTCAGGTCTTTACTTCTCTTTGTTATGATGTCACTCCTCTTTACTTCTCTCTGTTATGATGTCACTCAGGTCTTTATTTCTCTTTGTTATGATGTCACTCAGGTCTTTACTTTTCTCTGTTATGATGTCACTCCTCTTTACTTCTCTCTGTTATGATGTCACTCAGGTCTTTACTTCTCTTTGTTATGATGTCACTCCTCTTTACTTCTCTCTGTTATGATGTCACTCAGGTCTTTATTTCTCTTTGTTATGATGTCACTCAGGTCTTTACTTCTCTCTGTTATGATGTCACTCCTCTTCACTTCTCTCTGTTATGATGTCACTCAGGTCTTTACTTCTCTCTGTTATGATGTCACTCAGGTCTTTACTTCTCTTTGTTATGATGTCACTCCTCTTTACTTTTCTCTGTTATGATGTCACTCCTCTTCACTTCTCTCTTTTATGATGTCACTCCTCTTCACTTCTCTCTGTTATGATGTCACTCAGGTCTTTACTTTTCTCTGTTATGATGTCACTCCTCTTTACTTCTCTCTGTTATGATGTCACTCAGGTCTTTATTTCTCTTTGTTATGATGTCACTCAGGTCTTTATTTCTCTTTGTTATGATGTCACTCAGGTCTTTACTTCTCTCTGTTATGATGTCTCTCAGGTCTTTACTTCTCTCTGTTATGATGTCACTCCTCTTCACTTCTCTCTGTTATGATGTCACTCCTCTTCACTTCTCTCTGTTATGATGTCACTCAGGTCTTTATTTCTCTTTGTTATGATGTCACTCAGGTCTTTACTTCTCTCTGTTATGATGTCTCTCAGGTCTTTACTTCTCTCTGTTATGATGTCACTCCTCTTCACTTCTCTCTGTTATGATGTCACTCCTCTTCACTTCTCTCTGTTATGATGTCACTCCTCTTCACTTCTCTCTGTTATGATGTCACTCAGGTCTTTATTTCTCTTTGTTATGATGTCACTCAGGTCTCTACTTCTCTCTGTTATGATGTCTCTCAGGTCTTTACTTCTCTCTGTTATGATGTCACTCCTCTTCACTTCTCTCTGTTATGATGTCACTCCTCTTCACTTCTCTCTGTTATGATGTCACTCCTCTTCACTTCTCTCTGTTATGATGTCACTCCTCTTCACTTCTCTTTGTTATGATGTCACTCAGGTATTTATTTCTCTTTGTTATGATGTCACTCAGGTCTTTATTTCTCTCTGTTATGATGTCACTCAGGTCTTTATTTCTCTTTGTTATGATGTCACTCAGGTCTTTACTTTTCTCTGTTATGATGTCACTCCTCTTTACTTCTCTCTGTTATGATGTCACTCAGGTCTTTACTTCTCTCTGTTATGATGTCATTCAGGTCTTTACTTCTCTCTGTTATGATGTCACTCAGGTCTTTATTTCTCTTTGTTATGATGTCACTCAGGTCTTTATTTCTCTCTGTTATGATGTCACTCAGGTCTTTACTTCTCTCTGTTATGATGTCACTCAGGTCTTTACTTTTCTCTGTTATGATGTCACTCCTCTTTACTTCTCTCTGTTATGATGTCACTCAGGTCTTTACTTCTCTTTGTTATGATGTCACTCCTCTTTACTTCTCTCTGTTATGATGTCACTCAGGTCTTTATTTCTCTTTGTTATGATGTCACTCAGGTCTTTACTTCTCTCTGTTATGATGTCACTCCTCTTCACTTCTCTCTGTTATGATGTCACTCAGGTCTTTACTTCTCTCTGTTATGATGTCACTCAGGTCTTTACTTCTCTTTGTTATGATGTCACTCCTCTTTACTTTTCTCTGTTATGATGTCACTCCTCTTCACTTCTCTCTTTTATGATGTCACTCCTCTTCACTTCTCTCTGTTATGATGTCACTCAGGTCTTTACTTTTCTCTGTTATGATGTCACTCCTCTTTACTTCTCTCTGTTATGATGTCACTCAGGTCTTTATTTCTCTTTGTTATGATGTCACTCAGGTCTTTATTTCTCTTTGTTATGATGTCACTCAGGTCTTTATTTCTCTCTGTTATGATGTCACTCAGGTCTTTATTTCTCTCTGTTATGATGTCACTCAGGTCTTTACTTCTCTCTGTTATGATGTCACTCAGGTCTTTATTTCTCTTTGTTATGATGTCACTCAGGTCTTTATTTCTCTTTGTTATGATGTCACTCAGGTCTTTATTTCTGTCTGTTATGATGTCACTCAGGTCTTTATTTCTCTCTGTTATGATGTCACTCAGGTCTTTACTTTTCTCTGTTATGATGTCACTCCTCTTTACTTCTCTCTGTTATGATGTCACTCAGGTCTTTACTTCTCTTTGTTATGATGTCACTCCTCTTTACTTCTCTCTGTTATGATGTCACTCAGGTCTTTATTTCTCTTTGTTATGATGTCACTCAGGTCTTTACTTCTCTCTGTTATGATGTCACTCAGGTCTTTATTTCTCTTTGTTATGATGTCACTCAGGTCTTTACTTCTCTCTGTTATGATGTCATTCAGGTCTTTACTTTTCTCTGTTATGATGTCACTCCTCTTTACTTCTCTCTGTTATGATGTCACTCAGGTCTTTACTTCTCTTTGTTATGATGTCACTCCTCTTTACTTCTCTCTGTTATGATGTCACTCAGGTCTTTATTTCTCTTTGTTATGATGTCACTCAGGTCTTTACTTCTCACTGTTATGATGTCACTCAGGTCTTTACTTCTCTCTGTTATGATGTCACTCCTCTTCACTTCTCTCTGTTATGATGTCACTCAGGTCTTTACTTCTCTCTGTTATGATGTCACTCAGGTCTTTACTTCTCTCTGTTATGATGTCACTCCTCTTTATTTCTCTCTGTTATGATGTCACTCAGGTCTTTACTTTTCTCTGTTATGATGTCAGTCCTCTTTACTTCTCTCTGTTATGATGTCACTCAGGTCTTTATTTCTCTTTGTTATGATGTCACTCAGGTCTTTACTTCTCTTTGTTATGATGTCACTCCTCTTTACTTCTCTCTGTTATGATGTCACTCAGGTCTTTATTTCTCTTTGTTATGATGTCACTCAGGTCTTTACTTCTCTCTGTTATGATGTCACTCAGGTCTTTACTTCTCTCTGTTATGATGTCACTCAGGTCTTTACTTCTCTTTGTTATGATGTCACTCCTCTTTACTTTTCTCTGTTATGATGTCACTCCTCTTCACTTCTCTCTTTTATGATGTCACTCCTCTTCACTTCTCTCTGTTATGATGTCACTCAGGTCTTTACTTTTCTCTGTTATGATGTCACTCCTCTTTACTTCTCTCTGTTATGATGTCACTCAGGTCTTTATTTCTCTTTGTTATGATGTCACTCAGGTCTTTATTTCTCTTTGTTATGATGTCACTCAGGTCTTTACTTCTCTCTGTTATGATGTCTCTCAGGTCTTTACTTCTCTCTGTTATGATGTCACTCCTCTTCACTTCTCTCTGTTATGATGTCACTCCTCTTCACTTCTCTCTGTTATGATGTCACTCAGGTCTTTATTTCTTTTTGTTATGATGTCACTCAGGTCTTTACTTCTCTCTGTTATGATGTCTCTCAGGTCTTTACTTCTCTCTGTTATGATGTCACTCCTCTTCACTTCTCTCTGTTATGATGTCACTCCTCTTCACTTCTCTCTGTTATGATGTCACTCCTCTTCACTTCTCTCTGTTATGATGTCACTCAGGTCTTTATTTCTCTTTGTTATGATGTCACTCAGGTCTCTACTTCTCTCTGTTATGATGTCTCTCAGGTCTTTACTTCTCTCTGTTATGATGTCACTCCTCTTCACTTCTCTCTGTTATGATGTCACTCCTCTTCACTTCTCTCTGTTATGATGTCACTCCTCTTCACTTCTCTCTGTTATGATGTCACTCCTCTTCACTTCTCTTTGTTATGATGTCACTCAGGTATTTATTTCTCTTTGTTATGATGTCACTCAGGTCTTTATTTCTCTCTGTTATGATGTCACTCAGGTCTTTATTTCTCTTTGTTATGATGTCACTCAGGTCTTTACTTTTCTCTGTTATGATGTCACTCCTCTTTACTTCTCTCTGTTATGATGACACTCAGGTCTTTACTTCTCTCTGTTATGATGTCATTCAGGTCTTTACTTCTCTCTGTTATGATGTCACTCAGGTCTTTATTTCTCTTTGTTATGATGTCACTCAGGTCTTTATTTCTCTCTGTTATGATGTCACTCAGGTCTTTACTTCTCTCTGTTATGATGTCACTCAGGTCTTTACTTTTCTCTGTTATGATGTCACTCCTCTTTACTTCTCTCTGTTATGATGTCACTCAGGTCTTTACTTCTCTTTGTTATGATGTCACTCCTCTTTACTTCTCTCTGTTATGATGTCACTCAGGTCTTTATTTCTCTTTGTTATGATGTCACTCAGGTCTTTACTTCTCTCTGTTATGATGTCACTCCTCTTCACTTCTCTCTGTTATGATGTCACTCAGGTCTTTACTTCTCTCTGTTATGATGTCACTCAGGTCTTTACTTCTCTTTGTTATGATGTCACTCCTCTTTACTTTTCTCTGTTATGATGTCACTCCTCTTCACTTCTCTCTTTTATGATGTCACTCCTCTTCACTTCTCTCTGTTATGATGTCACTCAGGTCTTTACTTTTCTCTGTTATGATGTCACTCCTCTTTACTTCTCTCTGTTATGATGTCACTCAGGTCTTTATTTCTCTTTGTTATGATGTCACTCAGGTCTTTATTTCTCTTTGTTATGATGTCACTCAGGTCTTTATTTCTCTCTGTTATGATGTCACTCAGGTCTTTATTTCTCTCTGTTATGATGTCACTCAGGTCTTTACTTCTCTCTGTTATGATGTCACTCAGGTCTTTATTTCTCTTTGTTATGATGTCACTCAGGTCTTTATTTCTCTTTGTTATGATGTCACTCAGGTCTTTATTTCTGTCTGTTATGATGTCACTCAGGTCTTTATTTCTCTCTGTTATGATGTCACTCAGGTCTTTACTTTTCTCTGTTATGATGTCACTCCTCTTTACTTCTCTCTGTTATGATGTCACTCAGGTCTTTACTTCTCTTTGTTATGATGTCACTCCTCTTTACTTCTCTCTGTTATGATGTCACTCAGGTCTTTATTTCTCTTTGTTATGATGTCACTCAGGTCTTTACTTTTCTCTGTTATGATGTCACTCCTCTTTACTTCTCTCTGTTATGATGTCACTCAGGTCTTTACTTCTCTTTGTTATGATGTCACTCCTCTTTACTTCTCTCTGTTATGATGTCACTCAGGTCTTTATTTCTCTTTGTTATGATGTCACTCAGGTCTTTACTTCTCTCTGTTATGATGTCACTCCTCTTCACTTCTCTCTGTTATGATGTCACTCAGGTCTTTACTTCTCTCTGTTATGATGTCACTCAGGTCTTTACTTCTCTTTGTTATGATGTCACTCCTCTTTACTTTTCTCTGTTATGATGTCACTCCTCTTCACTTCTCTCTTTTATGATGTCACTCCTCTTCACTTCTCTCTGTTATGATGTCACTCAGGTCTTTACTTTTCTCTGTTATGATGTCACTCCTCTTTACTTCTCTCTGTTATGATGTCACTCAGGTCTTTATTTCTCTTTGTTATGATGTCACTCAGGTCTTTATTTCTCTTTGTTATGATGTCACTCAGGTCTTTACTTCTCTCTGTTATGATGTCTCTCAGGTCTTTACTTCTCTCTGTTATGATGTCACTCCTCTTCACTTCTCTCTGTTATGATGTCACTCCTCTTCACTTCTCTCTGTTATGATGTCACTCAGGTCTTTATTTCTCTTTGTTATGATGTCACTCAGGTCTTTACTTCTCTCTGTTATGATGTCTCTCAGGTCTTTACTTCTCTCTGTTATGATGTCACTCCTCTTCACTTCTCTCTGTTATGATGTCACTCCTCTTCACTTCTCTCTGTTATGATGTCACTCCTCTTCACTTCTCTCTGTTATGATGTCACTCAGGTCTTTATTTCTCTTTGTTATGATGTCACTCAGGTCTCTACTTCTCTCTGTTATGATGTCTCTCAGGTCTTTACTTCTCTCTGTTATGATGTCACTCCTCTTCACTTCTCTCTGTTATGATGTCACTCCTCTTCACTTCTCTCTGTTATGATGTCACTCCTCTTCACTTCTCTCTGTTATGATGTCACTCCTCTTCACTTCTCTTTGTTATGATGTCACTCAGGTATTTATTTCTCTTTGTTATGATGTCACTCAGGTCTTTATTTCTCTCTGTTATGATGTCACTCAGGTCTTTATTTCTCTTTGTTATGATGTCACTCAGGTCTTTACTTTTCTCTGTTATGATGTCACTCCTCTTTACTTCTCTCTGTTATGATGTCACTCAGGTCTTTACTTCTCTCTGTTATGATGTCATTCAGGTCTTTACTTCTCTCTGTTATGATGTCACTCAGGTCTTTATTTCTCTTTGTTATGATGTCACTCAGGTCTTTATTTCTCTCTGTTATGATGTCACTCAGGTCTTTACTTCTCTCTGTTATGATGTCACTCAGGTCTTTACTTTTCTCTGTTATGATGTCACTCCTCTTTACTTCTCTCTGTTATGATGTCACTCAGGTCTTTACTTCTCTTTGTTATGATGTCACTCCTCTTTACTTCTCTCTGTTATGATGTCACTCAGGTCTTTATTTCTCTTTGTTATGATGTCACTCAGGTCTTTACTTCTCTCTGTTATGATGTCACTCCTCTTCACTTCTCTCTGTTATGATGTCACTCAGGTCTTTACTTCTCTCTGTTATGATGTCACTCAGGTCTTTACTTCTCTTTGTTATGATGTCACTCCTCTTTACTTTTCTCTGTTATGATGTCACTCCTCTTCACTTCTCTCTTTTATGATGTCACTCCTCTTCACTTCTCTCTGTTATGATGTCACTCAGGTCTTTACTTTTCTCTGTTATGATGTCACTCCTCTTTACTTCTCTCTGTTATGATGTCACTCAGGTCTTTATTTCTCTTTGTTATGATGTCACTCAGGTCTTTATTTCTCTTTGTTATGATGTCACTCAGGTCTTTATTTCTCTCTGTTATGATGTCACTCAGGTCTTTATTTCTCTCTGTTATGATGTCACTCAGGTCTTTACTTCTCTCTGTTATGATGTCACTCAGGTCTTTATTTCTCTTTGTTATGATGTCACTCAGGTCTTTATTTCTCTTTGTTATGATGTCACTCAGGTCTTTATTTCTGTCTGTTATGATGTCACTCAGGTCTTTATTTCTCTCTGTTATGATGTCACTCAGGTCTTTACTTTTCTCTGTTATGATGTCACTCCTCTTTACTTCTCTCTGTTATGATGTCACTCAGGTCTTTACTTCTCTTTGTTATGATGTCACTCCTCTTTACTTCTCTCTGTTATGATGTCACTCAGGTCTTTATTTCTCTTTGTTATGATGTCACTCAGGTCTTTACTTCTCTCTGTTATGATGTCACTCAGGTCTTTATTTCTCTTTGTTATGATGTCACTCAGGTCTTTACTTCTCTCTGTTATGATGTCATTCAGGTCTTTACTTTTCTCTGTTATGATGTCACTCCTCTTTACTTCTCTCTGTTATGATGTCACTCAGGTCTTTACTTCTCTTTGTTATGATGTCACTCCTCTTTACTTCTCTCTGTTATGATGTCACTCAGGTCTTTATTTCTCTTTGTTATGATGTCACTCAGGTCTTTACTTCTCACTGTTATGATGTCACTCAGGTCTTCACTTCTCTCTTTTATGATGTCACTCCTCTTCACTTCTCTCTGTTATGATGTCACTCAGGTCTTTACTTTTCTCTGTTATGATGTCACTCCTCTTTACTTCTCTCTGTTATGATGTCACTCAGGTCTTTATTTCTCTTTGTTATGATGTCACTCAGGTCTTTATTTCTCTTTGTTATGATGTCACTCAGGTCTTTACTTCTCTCTGTTATGATGTCTCTCAGGTCTTTACTTCTCTCTGTTATGATGTCACTCCTCTTCACTTCTCTCTGTTATGATGTCACTCCTCTTCACTTCTCTCTGTTATGATGTCACTCAGGTCTTTATTTCTCTTTGTTATGATGTCACTCAGGTCTTTACTTCTCTCTGTTATGATGTCTCTCAGGTCTTTACTTCTCTCTGTTATGATGTCACTCCTCTTCACTTCTCTCTGTTATGATGTCACTCCTCTTCACTTCTCTCTGTTATGATGTCACTCCTCTTCACTTCTCTCTGTTATGATGTCACTCAGGTCTTTATTTCTCTTTGTTATGATGTCACTCAGGTCTCTACTTCTCTCTGTTATGATGTCTCTCAGGTCTTTACTTCTCTCTGTTATGATGTCACTCCTCTTCACTTCTCTCTGTTATGATGTCACTCCTCTTCACTTCTCTCTGTTATGATGTCACTCCTCTTCACTTCTCTCTGTTATGATGTCACTCCTCTTCACTTCTCTTTGTTATGATGTCACTCAGGTATTTATTTCTCTTTGTTATGATGTCACTCAGGTCTTTATTTCTCTCTGTTATGATGTCACTCAGGTCTTTATTTCTCTTTGTTATGATGTCACTCAGGTCTTTACTTTTCTCTGTTATGATGTCACTCCTCTTTACTTCTCTCTGTTATGATGTCACTCAGGTCTTTACTTCTCTCTGTTATGATGTCATTCAGGTCTTTACTTCTCTCTGTTATGATGTCACTCAGGTCTTTATTTCTCTTTGTTATGATGTCACTCAGGTCTTTATTTCTCTCTGTTATGATGTCACTCAGGTCTTTACTTCTCTCTGTTATGATGTCACTCAGGTCTTTACTTTTCTCTGTTATGATGTCACTCCTCTTTACTTCTCTCTGTTATGATGTCACTCAGGTCTTTACTTCTCTTTGTTATGATGTCACTCCTCTTTACTTCTCTCTGTTATGATGTCACTCAGGTCTTTATTTCTCTTTGTTATGATGTCACTCAGGTCTTTACTTCTCTCTGTTATGATGTCACTCCTCTTCACTTCTCTCTGTTATGATGTCACTCAGGTCTTTACTTCTCTCTGTTATGATGTCACTCAGGTCTTTACTTCTCTTTGTTATGATGTCACTCCTCTTTACTTTTCTCTGTTATGATGTCACTCCTCTTCACTTCTCTCTTTTATGATGTCACTCCTCTTCACTTCTCTCTGTTATGATGTCACTCAGGTCTTTACTTTTCTCTGTTATGATGTCACTCCTCTTTACTTCTCTCTGTTATGATGTCACTCAGGTCTTTATTTCTCTTTGTTATGATGTCACTCAGGTCTTTATTTCTCTTTGTTATGATGTCACTCAGGTCTTTATTTCTCTCTGTTATGATGTCACTCAGGTCTTTATTTCTCTCTGTTATGATGTCACTCAGGTCTTTACTTCTCTCTGTTATGATGTCACTCAGGTCTTTATTTCTCTTTGTTATGATGTCACTCAGGTCTTTATTTCTCTTTGTTATGATGTCACTCAGGTCTTTATTTCTGTCTGTTATGATGTCACTCAGGTCTTTATTTCTCTCTGTTATGATGTCACTCAGGTCTTTACTTTTCTCTGTTATGATGTCACTCCTCTTTACTTCTCTCTGTTATGATGTCACTCAGGTCTTTACTTCTCTTTGTTATGATGTCACTCCTCTTTACTTCTCTCTGTTATGATGTCACTCAGGTCTTTATTTCTCTTTGTTATGATGTCACTCAGGTCTTTACTTCTCTCTGTTATGATGTCACTCAGGTCTTTATTTCTCTTTGTTATGATGTCACTCAGGTCTTTACTTCTCTCTGTTATGATGTCATTCAGGTCTTTACTTTTCTCTGTTATGATGTCACTCCTCTTTACTTCTCTCTGTTATGATGTCACTCAGGTCTTTACTTCTCTTTGTTATGATGTCACTCCTCTTTACTTCTCTCTGTTATGATGTCACTCAGGTCTTTATTTCTCTTTGTTATGATGTCACTCAGGTCTTTACTTCTCACTGTTATGATGTCACTCAGGTCTTTACTTCTCTCTGTTATGATGTCACTCCTCTTCACTTCTCTCTGTTATGATGTCACTCAGGTCTTTACTTCTCTCTGTTATGATGTCACTCAGGTCTTTACTTCTCTCTGTTATGATGTCACTCCTCTTTATTTCTCTCTGTTATGATGTCACTCAGGTCTTTACTTTTCTCTGTTATGATGTCAGTCCTCTTTACTTCTCTCTGTTATGATGTCACTCAGGTCTTTATTTCTCTTTGTTATGATGTCGCTCAGGTCTTTACTTCTCTTTGTTATGATGTCACTCCTCTTTACTTCTCTCTGTTATGATGTCACTCAGGTCTTTATTTCTCTTTGTTATGATGTCACTCAGGTCTTTACTTCTCTCTGTTATGATGTCTCTCAGGTCTTTACTTCTCTCTGTTATGATGTCACTCCTCTTCACTTCTCTCTGTTATGATGTCACTCCTCTTCACTTCTCTCTGTTATGATGTCACTCCTCTTCACTTCTCTCTGTTATGATGTCACTCAGGTCTTTATTTCTCTTTGTTATGATGTCACTCAGGTCTTTACTTCTCTCTGTTATGATGTCTCTCAGGTCTTTACTTCTCTCTGTTATGATGTCACTCCTCTTCACTTCTCTCTGTTATGATGTCACTCAGGTCTTTATTTCTCTTTGTTATGATGTCACTCAGGTCTTTACTTCTCTCTGTTATGATGTCTCTCAGGTCTTTACTTCTCTCTGTTATGATGTCACTCCTCTTCACTTCTCTCTGTTATGATGTCACTCCTCTTCACTTCTCTCTGTTATGATGTCACTCCTCTTCACTTCTCTCTGTTATGCTGTCACTCAGGTCTTTATTTCTCTTTGTTATGATGTCACTCAGGTCTTTACTTCTCTCTGTTATGATGTCTCTCAGGTCTTTACTTCTCTCTGTTATGATGTCACTCCTCTTCACTTCTCTCTGTTATGATGTCACTCCTCTTCACTTCTCTCTGTTATGATGTCACTCCTCTTCACTTCTCTCTGTTATGATGTCACTCAGGTCTTTATTTCTCTTTGTTATGATGTCACTCAGGTCTTTACTTCTCACTGTTATGATGTCACTCAGGTCTTTACTTCTCTCTGTTATGATGTCACTCCTCTTCACTTCTCTCTGTTATGATGTCACTCCTCTTCACTTCTCTCTGTTATGATGTCACTCCTCTTCACTTCTCTCTGTTATGATGTCACTCAGGTCTTTACTTCTCACTGTTATGATGTCACTCAGGTCTTTACTTCTCTCTGTTATGATGTCACTCCTCTTCACTTCTGTCTGTTATGATGTCACTCAGGTCTTTACTTCTCTCTGTTATGATGTCACTCAGGTCTTTACTTCTCTCTGTTATGATGTCACTCAGGTCTTTACTTCTCTCTGTTATGATGTCACTCAGGTCTTTATTTCTCTTTGTTATGATGTCACTCAGGTCTTTATTTCTCTTTGTTATGATGTCACTCAGGTCTTTATTTCTCTCTGTTATGATGTCACTCCTCTTTACTTCTCTCTGTTATGATGTCACTCAGGTCTTTATTTCTCTTTGTTATGATGTCACTCAGGTCTTTACTTCTCTCTGTTATGATGTCACTCCTCTTCACTTCTCTCTGTTATGATGTCACTCAGGTCTTTACTTCTCTCTGTTATGATGTCACTCAGGTCTTTACTTCTCTTTGTTATGATGTCACTCCTCTTTACTTTTCTCTGTTATGATGTCACTCCTCTTCACTTCTCTCTTTTATGATGTCACTCCTCTTCACTTCTCTCTGTTATGATGTCACTCAGGTCTTTACTTTTCTCTGTTATGATGTCACTCCTCTTTACTTCTCTCTGTTATGATGTCACTCAGGTCTTTATTTCTCTTTGTTATGATGTCACTCAGGTCTTTATTTCTCTTTGTTATGATGTCACTCAGGTCTTTATTTCTCTCTGTTATGATGTCACTCAGGTCTTTATTTCTCTCTGTTATGATGTCACTCAGGTCTTTACTTCTCTCTGTTATGATGTCACTCAGGTCTTTATTTCTCTTTGTTATGATGTCACTCAGGTCTTTATTTCTCTTTGTTATGATGTCACTCAGGTCTTTATTTCTGTCTGTTATGATGTCACTCAGGTCTTTATTTCTCTCTGTTATGATGTCACTCAGGTCTTTACTTTTCTCTGTTATGATGTCACTCCTCTTTACTTCTCTCTGTTATGATGTCACTCAGGTCTTTACTTCTCTTTGTTATGATGTCACTCCTCTTTACTTCTCTCTGTTATGATGTCACTCAGGTCTTTATTTCTCTTTGTTATGATGTCACTCAGGTCTTTACTTTTCTCTGTTATGATGTCACTCCTCTTTACTTCTCTCTGTTATGATGTCACTCAGGTCTTTACTTCTCTTTGTTATGATGTCACTCCTCTTTACTTCTCTCTGTTATGATGTCACTCAGGTCTTTATTTCTCTTTGTTATGATGTCACTCAGGTCTTTACTTCTCTCTGTTATGATGTCACTCCTCTTCACTTCTCTCTGTTATGATGTCACTCAGGTCTTTACTTCTCTCTGTTATGATGTCACTCAGGTCTTTACTTCTCTTTGTTATGATGTCACTCCTCTTTACTTTTCTCTGTTATGATGTCACTCCTCTTCACTTCTCTCTTTTATGATGTCACTCCTCTTCACTTCTCTCTGTTATGATGTCACTCAGGTCTTTACTTTTCTCTGTTATGATGTCACTCCTCTTTACTTCTCTCTGTTATGATGTCACTCAGGTCTTTATTTCTCTTTGTTATGATGTCACTCAGGTCTTTATTTCTCTTTGTTATGATGTCACTCAGGTCTTTACTTCTCTCTGTTATGATGTCTCTCAGGTCTTTACTTCTCTCTGTTATGATGTCACTCCTCTTCACTTCTCTCTGTTATGATGTCACTCCTCTTCACTTCTCTCTGTTATGATGTCACTCAGGTCTTTATTTCTCTTTGTTATGATGTCACTCAGGTCTTTACTTCTCTCTGTTATGATGTCTCTCAGGTCTTTACTTCTCTCTGTTATGATGTCACTCCTCTTCACTTCTCTCTGTTATGATGTCACTCCTCTTCACTTCTCTCTGTTATGATGTCACTCCTCTTCACTTCTCTCTGTTATGATGTCACTCAGGTCTTTATTTCTCTTTGTTATGATGTCACTCAGGTCTCTACTTCTCTCTGTTATGATGTCTCTCAGGTCTTTACTTCTCTCTGTTATGATGTCACTCCTCTTCACTTCTCTCTGTTATGATGTCACTCCTCTTCACTTCTCTCTGTTATGATGTCACTCCTCTTCACTTCTCTTTGTTATGATGTCACTCAGGTATTTATTTCTCTTTGTTATGATGTCACTCAGGTCTTTATTTCTCTCTGTTATGATGTCACTCAGGTCTTTATTTCTCTTTGTTATGATGTCACTCAGGTCTTTACTTTTCTCTGTTATGATGTCACTCCTCTTTACTTCTCTCTGTTATGATGTCACTCAGGTCTTTACTTCTCTCTGTTATGATGTCATTCAGGTCTTTACTTCTCTCTGTTATGATGTCACTCAGGTCTTTATTTCTCTTTGTTATGATGTCACTCAGGTCTTTATTTCTCTCTGTTATGATGTCACTCAGGTCTTTACTTCTCTCTGTTATGATGTCACTCAGGTCTTTACTTTTCTCTGTTATGATGTCACTCCTCTTTACTTCTCTCTGTTATGATGTCACTCAGGTCTTTACTTCTCTTTGTTATGATGTCACTCCTCTTTACTTCTCTCTGTTATGATGTCACTCAGGTCTTTATTTCTCTTTGTTATGATGTCACTCAGGTCTTTACTTCTCTCTGTTATGATGTCACTCCTCTTCACTTCTCTCTGTTATGATGTCACTCAGGTCTTTACTTCTCTCTGTTATGATGTCACTCAGGTCTTTACTTCTCTTTGTTATGATGTCACTCCTCTTTACTTTTCTCTGTTATGATGTCACTCCTCTTCACTTCTCTCTTTTATGATGTCACTCCTCTTCACTTCTCTCTGTTATGATGTCACTCAGGTCTTTACTTTTCTCTGTTATGATGTCACTCCTCTTTACTTCTCTCTGTTATGATGTCACTCAGGTCTTTATTTCTCTTTGTTATGATGTCACTCAGGTCTTTATTTCTCTTTGTTATGATGTCACTCAGGTCTTTATTTCTCTCTGTTATGATGTCACTCAGGTCTTTATTTCTCTCTGTTATGATGTCACTCAGGTCTTTACTTCTCTCTGTTATGATGTCACTCAGGTCTTTATTTCTCTTTGTTATGATGTCACTCAGGTCTTTATTTCTCTTTGTTATGATGTCACTCAGGTCTTTATTTCTGTCTGTTATGATGTCACTCAGGTCTTTATTTCTCTCTGTTATGATGTCACTCAGGTCTTTACTTTTCTCTGTTATGATGTCACTCCTCTTTACTTCTCTCTGTTATGATGTCACTCAGGTCTTTACTTCTCTTTGTTATGATGTCACTCCTCTTTACTTCTCTCTGTTATGATGTCACTCAGGTCTTTATTTCTCTTTGTTATGATGTCACTCAGGTCTTTACTTCTCTCTGTTATGATGTCACTCAGGTCTTTATTTCTCTTTGTTATGATGTCACTCAGGTCTTTACTTCTCTCTGTTATGATGTCATTCAGGTCTTTACTTTTCTCTGTTATGATGTCACTCCTCTTTACTTCTCTCTGTTATGATGTCACTCAGGTCTTTACTTCTCTTTGTTATGATGTCACTCCTCTTTACTTCTCTCTGTTATGATGTCACTCAGGTCTTTATTTCTCTTTGTTATGATGTCACTCCTCTTTACTTCTCTCTGTTATGATGTCACTCAGGTCTTTATTTCTCTTTGTTATGATGTCACTCAGGTCTTTACTTCTCTCTGTTATGATGTCACTCCTCTTCACTTCTCTCTGTTATGATGTCACTCAGGTCTTTACTTCTCTTTGTTATGATGTCACTCCTCTTTACTTCTCTCTGTTATGATGTCACTCAGGTCTTTATTTCTCTTTGTTATGATGTCACTCAGGTCTTTACTTCTCACTGTTATGATGTCACTCAGGTCTTTACTTCTCTCTGTTATGATGTCACTCCTCTTCACTTCTCTCTGTTATGATGTCACTCAGGTCTTTACTTCTCTCTGTTATGATGTCACTCAGGTCTTTACTTCTCTCTGTTATGATGTCACTCCTCTTTATTTCTCTCTGTTATGATGTCACTCAGGTCTTTACTTTTCTCTGTTATGATGTCAGTCCTCTTTACTTCTCTCTGTTGTGATGTCACTCAGGTCTTTATTTCTCTTTGTTATGATGTCACTCAGGTCTTTACTTCTCTTTGTTATGATGTCACTCCTCTTTACTTCTCTCTGTTATGATGTCACTCAGGTCTTTATTTCTCTTTGTTATGATGTCACTCAGGTCTTTACTTCTCTCTGTTATGATGTCTCTCAGGTCTTTACTTCTCTCTGTTATGATGTCACTCCTCTTCACTTCTCTCTGTTATGATGTCACTCCTCTTCACTTCTCTCTGTTATGATGTCACTCAGGTCTTTATTTCTCTTTGTTATGATGTCACTCAGGTCTTTACTTCTCTCTGTTATGATGTCTCTCAGGTCTTTACTTCTCTCTGTTATGATGTCACTCCTCTTCACTTCTCTCTGTTATGATGTCACTCCTCTTCACTTCTCTCTGTTATGATGTCACTCCTCTTCACTTCTCTCTGTTATGATGTCACTCAGGTCTTTATTTCTCTTTGTTATGATGTCACTCAGGTCTCTACTTCTCTCTGTTATGATGTCTCTCAGGTCTTTACTTCTCTCTGTTATGATGTCACTCCTCTTCACTTCTCTCTGTTATGATGTCACTCCTCTTCACTTCTCTCTGTTATGATGTCACTCCTCTTCACTTCTCTCTGTTATGATGTCACTCCTCTTCACTTCTCTTTGTTATGATGTCACTCAGGTATTTATTTCTCTTTGTTATGATGTCACTCAGGTCTTTATTTCTCTCTGTTATGATGTCACTCAGGTCTTTATTTCTCTTTGTTATGATGTCACTCAGGTCTTTACTTTTCTCTGTTATGATGTCACTCCTCTTTACTTCTCTCTGTTATGATGTCACTCAGGTCTTTATTTCTCTTTGTTATGATGTCACTCAGGTCTTTACTTCTCTTTGTTATGATGTCACTCCTCTTTACTTTTCTCTGTTATGATGTCACTCAGGTCTTTATTTCTCTCTGTTATGATGTCACTCAGGTCTTTATTTCTCTCTGTTATGATGTCACTCAGGTCTTTATTTCTCTCTGTTATGATGTCACTCAGGTCTTTATTTCTCTTTGTTATGATGTCACTCAGGTCTTTACTTCTCTCTGTTATGATGTCACTCCTCTTTACTTCTCTCTGTTATGATGTCACTCAGGTCTTTATTTCTCTTTGTTATGATGTCACTCAGGTCTTTACTTCTCTTTGTTATGATGTCACTCCTCTTTACTTCTCTCTGTTATGATGTCACTCAGGTCTTTATTTCTCTTTGTTATGATGTCACTCAGGTCTTTACTTCTCTCTGTTATGATGTCACTCAGGTCTTTATTTCTCTTTGTTATGATGTCACTCAGGTCTTTACTTCTCTCTGTTATGATGTCACTCAGGTCTTTACTTTTCTCTGTTATGATGTCACTCCTCTTTACTTCTCTCTGTTATGATGTCACTCAGGTCTTTACTTCTCTCTGTTATGATGTCTCTCAGGTCTTTACTTCTCTCTGTTATGATGTCACTCCTCTTCACTTCTCTCTGTTATGATGTCACTCCTCTTCACTTCTCTCTGTTATGATGTCACTCCTCTTCACTTCTCTCTGTTATGATGTCACTCAGGTCTTTATTTCTCTTTGTTATGATGTCACTCAGGTCTTTATTTCTCTCTGTTATGATGTCACTCAGGTCTTTTCTTCTCTCTGTTATGATGTCACTCAGGTCTTTACTTCTCTCTGTTATGATGTCACTCCTCTTTATTTCTCTCTGTTATGATGTCACTCAGGTCTTTACTTTTCTCTGTTATGATGTCAGTCCTCTTTACTTCTCTCTGTTATGATGTCACTCAGGTCTTTATTTCTCTTTGTTATGATGTCACTCAGGTCTTTATTTCTCTCTGTTATGATGTCACTCAGGTCTTTTCTTCTCTCTGTTATGATGTCACTCAGGTCTTTGCTTCTCTTTGTTATGATGTCACTCCTCTTTACTTCTCTCTGTTATGATGTCTCTCAGGTCTTTACTTCTCTCTGTTATGATGTCACTCCTCTTCACTTCTCTCTGTTATGATGTCACTCAGGTCTTTACTTTTCTCTGTTATGATGTCACTCAGGTCTTTATTTCTCTTTGTTATGATGTCACTCAGGTCTTTACTTCTCTCTGTTATGATGTCACTCAGGTCTTTATTTCTCTTTGTTATGATGTCACTCAGGTCTTTACTTCTCTCTGTTATGATGTCTCTCAGGTCTTTACTTCTCTCTGTTATGATGTCACTCCTCTTCACTTCTCTCTGTTATGATGTCACTCCTCTTCACTTCTCTCTGTTATGATGTCACTCCTCTTCACTTCTCTCTGTTATGATGTCACTCAGGTCTTTATTTCTCTTTGTTATGATGTCACTCAGGTCTTTACTTCTCACTGTTATGATGTCACTCAGGTCTTTACTTCTCTCTGTTATGATGTCACTCCTCTTCACTTCTCTCTGTTATGATGTCACTCCTCTTCACTTCTCTCTGTTATGATGTCACTCAGGTCTTTACTTCTCACTGTTATGATGTCACTCAGGTCTTTACTTCTCTCTGTTATGATGTCACTCCTCTTCACTTCTCTCTGTTATGATGTCACTCAGGTCTTTACTTCTCTCTGTTATGATGTCACTCAGGTCTTTACTTCTCTCTGTTATGATGTCACTCAGGTCTTTACTTCTCTCTGTTATGATGTCACTCAGGTCTTTATTTCTCTTTGTTATGATGTCACTCAGGTCTTTATTTCTCTTTGTTATGATGTCACTCAGGTCTTTATTTCTCTCTGTTATGATGTCACTCAGGTCTTTTCTTCTCTCTGTTATGATGTCACTCAGGTCTTTGCTTCTCTTTGTTATGATGTCACTCCTCTTTACTTCTCTCTGTTATGATGTCTCTCAGGTCTTTACTTCTCTCTGTTATGATGTCACTCAGGTCTTTGCTTCTCTTTGTTATGATGTCACTCCTCTTTACTTCTCTCTGTTATGATGTCACTCAGGTCTTTATTTATCTCTGTTATGATGTCACTCAGGTCTTTACTTCTCTCTGTTATGATGTCACTCAGGTCTTTATTTCTCTTTGTTATGATGTCACTCAGGTCTTTATTTCTCTCTGTTATGATGTCACTCAGGTCTTTATTTCTCTTTGTTATGATGTCACTCAGGTCTTTACTTTTCTCTGTTATGATGTCACTCCTCTTTACTTCTCTCTGTTATGATGTCACTCAGGTCTTTATTTCTCTTTGTTATGATGTCACTCAGGTCTTTACTTCTCTTTGTTATGATGTCACTCCTCTTTACTTCTCTCTGTTATGATGTCACTCAGGTCTTTATTTCTCTTTGTTATGATGTCACTCCTCTTTACTTCTCTCTGTTATGATGTCACTCAGGTCTTTATTTCTCTTTGTTATGATGTCACTCAGGTCTTTACTTCTCTCTGTTATGATGTCACTCCTCTTCACTTCTCTCTGTTATGATGTCACTCAGGTCTTTACTTCTCTTTGTTATGATGTCACTCCTCTTTACTTCTCTCTGTTATGATGTCACTCAGGTCTTTATTTCTCTTTGTTATGATGTCACTCAGGTCTTTACTTCTCACTGTTATGATGTCACTCAGGTCTTTACTTCTCTCTGTTATGATGTCACTCCTCTTCACTTCTCTCTGTTATGATGTCACTCAGGTCTTTACTTCTCTCTGTTATGATGTCACTCAGGTCTTTACTTCTCTCTGTTATGATGTCACTCCTCTTTATTTCTCTCTGTTATGATGTCACTCAGGTCTTTACTTTTCTCTGTTATGATGTCAGTCCTCTTTACTTCTCTCTGTTGTGATGTCACTCAGGTCTTTATTTCTCTTTGTTATGATGTCACTCAGGTCTTTACTTCTCTTTGTTATGATGTCACTCCTCTTTACTTCTCTCTGTTATGATGTCACTCAGGTCTTTATTTCTCTTTGTTATGATGTCACTCAGGTCTTTACTTCTCTCTGTTATGATGTCTCTCAGGTCTTTACTTCTCTCTGTTATGATGTCACTCCTCTTCACTTCTCTCTGTTATGATGTCACTCCTCTTCACTTCTCTCTGTTATGATGTCACTCAGGTCTTTATTTCTCTTTGTTATGATGTCACTCAGGTCTTTACTTCTCTCTGTTATGATGTCTCTCAGGTCTTTACTTCTCTCTGTTATGATGTCACTCCTCTTCACTTCTCTCTGTTATGATGTCACTCCTCTTCACTTCTCTCTGTTATGATGTCACTCCTCTTCACTTCTCTCTGTTATGATGTCACTCCTCTTCACTTCTCTTTGTTATGATGTCACTCAGGTATTTATTTCTCTTTGTTATGATGTCACTCAGGTCTTTATTTCTCTCTGTTATGATGTCACTCAGGTCTTTATTTCTCTTTGTTATGATGTCACTCAGGTCTTTACTTTTCTCTGTTATGATGTCACTCCTCTTTACTTCTCTCTGTTATGATGTCACTCAGGTCTTTATTTCTCTTTGTTATGATGTCACTCAGGTCTTTACTTCTCTTTGTTATGATGTCACTCCTCTTTACTTTTCTCTGTTATGATGTCACTCAGGTCTTTATTTCTCTCTGTTATGATGTCACTCAGGTCTTTATTTCTCTCTGTTATGATGTCACTCAGGTCTTTATTTCTCTCTGTTATGATGTCACTCAGGTCTTTATTTCTCTTTGTTATGATGTCACTCAGGTCTTTACTTCTCTCTGTTATGATGTCACTCCTCTTTACTTCTCTCTGTTATGATGTCACTCAGGTCTTTATTTCTCTTTGTTATGATGTCACTCAGGTCTTTACTTCTCTTTGTTATGATGTCACTCCTCTTTACTTCTCTCTGTTATGATGTCACTCAGGTCTTTATTTCTCTTTGTTATGATGTCACTCAGGTCTTTACTTCTCTCTGTTATGATGTCACTCAGGTCTTTATTTCTCTTTGTTATGATGTCACTCAGGTCTTTACTTCTCTCTGTTATGATGTCACTCAGGTCTTTACTTCTCTCTGTTATGATGTCACTCCTCTTTACTTCTCTCTGTTATGATGTCACTCAGGTCTTTACTTCTCTCTGTTATGATGTCTCTCAGGTCTTTACTTCTCTCTGTTATGATGTCACTCCTCTTCACTTCTCTCTGTTATGATGTCACTCCTCTTCACTTCTCTCTGTTATGATGTCACTCCTCTTCACTTCTCTCTGTTATGATGTCACTCAGGTCTTTATTTCTCTTTGTTATGATGTCACTCAGGTCTTTATTTCTCTCTGTTATGATGTCACTCAGGTCTTTTCTTCTCTCTGTTATGATGTCACTCAGGTCTTTACTTCTCTCTGTTATGATGTCACTCCTCTTTATTTCTCTCTGTTATGATGTCACTCAGGTCTTTACTTTTCTCTGTTATGATGTCACTCCTCTTTACTTCTCTCTGTTATGATGTCACTCAGGTCTTTATTTCTCTTTGTTATGATGTCACTCAGGTCTTTACTTCTCTCTGTTATGATGTCACTCAGGTCTTTATTTCTCTTTGTTATGATGTCACTCAGGTCTTTACTTCTCTCTGTTATGATGTCACTCCTCTTCACTTCTCTCTGTTATGATGTCACTCCTCTTCACTTCTCTCTGTTATGATGTCACTCCTCTTCACTTCTCTCTGTTATGATGTCACTCAGGTCTTTATTTCTCTTTGTTATGATGTCACTCAGGTCTTTATTTCTCTCTGTTATGATGTCACTCAGGTCTTTATTTCTCTTTGTTATGATGTCACTCAGGTCTTTACTTCTCTCTGTTATGATGTCACTCCTCTTCACTTCTCTCTGTTATGATGTCACTCCTCTTCACTTCTCTCTGTTATGATGTCACTCCTCTTCACTTCTCTCTGTTATGATGTCACTCCTCTTCACTTCTCTCTGTTATGATGTCACTCCTCTTCACTTCTCTTTGTTATGATGTCACTCAGGTATTTATTTCTCTTTGTTATGATGTCACTCAGGTCTTTATTTCTCTCTGTTATGATGTCACTCAGGTCTTTATTTCTCTTTGTTATGATGTCACTCAGGTCTTTACTTTTCTCTGTTATGATGTCACTCCTCTTTACTTCTCTCTGTTATGATGTCACTCAGGTCTTTATTTCTCTTTGTTATGATGTCACTCAGGTCTTTACTTCTCTTTGTTATGATGTCACTCCTCTTTACTTTTCTCTGTTATGATGTCACTCAGGTCTTTATTTCTCTCTGTTATGATGTCACTCAGGTCTTTATTTCTCTCTGTTATGATGTCACTCAGGTCTTTATTTCTCTCTGTTATGATGTCACTCAGGTCTTTATTTCTCTTTGTTATGATGTCACTCAGGTCTTTACTTCTCTCTGTTATGATGTCACTCCTCTTTACTTCTCTCTGTTATGATGTCACTCAGGTCTTTATTTCTCTTTGTTATGATGTCACTCAGGTCTTTACTTCTCTTTGTTATGATGTCACTCCTCTTTACTTCTCTCTGTTATGATGTCACTCAGGTCTTTATTTCTCTTTGTTATGATGTCACTCAGGTCTTTACTTCTCTCTGTTATGATGTCACTCAGGTCTTTATTTCTCTTTGTTATGATGTCACTCAGGTCTTTACTTCTCTCTGTTATGATGTCACTCAGGTCTTTACTTCTCTCTGTTATGATGTCACTCCTCTTTACTTCTCTCTGTTATGATGTCACTCAGGTCTTTACTTCTCTCTGTTATGATGTCTCTCAGGTCTTTACTTCTCTCTGTTATGATGTCACTCCTCTTCACTTCTCTCTGTTATGATGTCACTCCTCTTCACTTCTCTCTGTTATGATGTCACTCCTCTTCACTTCTCTCTGTTATGATGTCACTCAGGTCTTTATTTCTCTTTGTTATGATGTCACTCAGGTCTTTACTTCTCACTGTTATGATGTCACTCAGGTCTTTACTTCTCTCTGTTATGATGTCACTCCTCTTCACTTCTCTCTGTTATGATGTCACTCCTCTTCACTTCTCTCTGTTATGATGTCACTCAGGTCTTTACTTCTCACTGTTATGATGTCACTCAGGTCTTTACTTCTCTCTGTTATGATGTCACTCCTCTTCACTTCTCTCTGTTATGATGTCACTCAGGTCTTTACTTCTCTCTGTTATGATGTCACTCAGGTCTTTACTTCTCTCTGTTATGATGTCACTCAGGTCTTTACTTCTCTCTGTTATGATGTCACTCAGGTCTTTATTTCTCTTTGTTATGATGTCACTCAGGTCTTTATTTCTCTTTGTTATGATGTCACTCAGGTCTTTATTTCTCTCTGTTATGATGTCACTCAGGTCTTTTCTTCTCTCTGTTATGATGTCACTCAGGTCTTTGCTTCTCTTTGTTATGATGTCACTCCTCTTTACTTCTCTCTGTTATGATGTCTCTCAGGTCTTTACTTCTCTCTGTTATGATGTCACTCAGGTCTTTGCTTCTCTTTGTTATGATGTCACTCCTCTTTACTTCTCTCTGTTATGATGTCACTCAGGTCTTTATTTATCTCTGTTATGATGTCACTCAGGTCTTTACTTCTCTCTGTTATGATGTCACTCAGGTCTTTATTTCTCTTTGTTATGATGTCACTCAGGTCTTTATTTCTCTCTGTTATGATGTCACTCAGGTCTTTATTTCTCTTTGTTATGATGTCACTCAGGTCTTTACTTTTCTCTGTTATGATGTCACTCCTCTTTACTTCTCTCTGTTATGATGTCACTCAGGTCTTTATTTCTCTTTGTTATGATGTCACTCAGGTCTTTACTTCTCTTTGTTATGATGTCACTCCTCTTTACTTCTCTCTGTTATGATGTCACTCAGGTCTTTATTTCTCTTTGTTATGATGTCACTCCTCTTTACTTCTCTCTGTTATGATGTCACTCAGGTCTTTATTTCTCTTTGTTATGATGTCACTCAGGTCTTTACTTCTCTCTGTTATGATGTCACTCCTCTTCACTTCTCTCTGTTATGATGTCACTCAGGTCTTTACTTCTCTTTGTTATGATGTCACTCCTCTTTACTTCTCTCTGTTATGATGTCACTCAGGTCTTTATTTCTCTTTGTTATGATGTCACTCAGGTCTTTACTTCTCACTGTTATGATGTCACTCAGGTCTTTACTTCTCTCTGTTATGATGTCACTCCTCTTCACTTCTCTCTGTTATGATGTCACTCAGGTCTTTACTTCTCTCTGTTATGATGTCACTCAGGTCTTTACTTCTCTCTGTTATGATGTCACTCCTCTTTATTTCTCTCTGTTATGATGTCACTCAGGTCTTTACTTTTCTCTGTTATGATGTCAGTCCTCTTTACTTCTCTCTGTTGTGATGTCACTCAGGTCTTTATTTCTCTTTGTTATGATGTCACTCAGGTCTTTACTTCTCTTTGTTATGATGTCACTCCTCTTTACTTCTCTCTGTTATGATGTCACTCAGGTCTTTATTTCTCTTTGTTATGATGTCACTCAGGTCTTTACTTCTCTCTGTTATGATGTCTCTCAGGTCTTTACTTCTCTCTGTTATGATGTCACTCCTCTTCACTTCTCTCTGTTATGATGTCACTCCTCTTCACTTCTCTCTGTTATGATGTCACTCAGGTCTTTATTTCTCTTTGTTATGATGTCACTCAGGTCTTTACTTCTCTCTGTTATGATGTCTCTCAGGTCTTTACTTCTCTCTGTTATGATGTCACTCCTCTTCACTTCTCTCTGTTATGATGTCACTCCTCTTCACTTCTCTCTGTTATGATGTCACTCCTCTTCACTTCTCTCTGTTATGATGTCACTCCTCTTCACTTCTCTTTGTTATGATGTCACTCAGGTATTTATTTCTCTTTGTTATGATGTCACTCAGGTCTTTATTTCTCTCTGTTATGATGTCACTCAGGTCTTTATTTCTCTTTGTTATGATGTCACTCAGGTCTTTACTTTTCTCTGTTATGATGTCACTCCTCTTTACTTCTCTCTGTTATGATGTCACTCAGGTCTTTATTTCTCTTTGTTATGATGTCACTCAGGTCTTTACTTCTCTTTGTTATGATGTCACTCCTCTTTACTTTTCTCTGTTATGATGTCACTCAGGTCTTTATTTCTCTCTGTTATGATGTCACTCAGGTCTTTATTTCTCTCTGTTATGATGTCACTCAGGTCTTTATTTCTCTCTGTTATGATGTCACTCAGGTCTTTATTTCTCTTTGTTATGATGTCACTCAGGTCTTTACTTCTCTCTGTTATGATGTCACTCCTCTTTACTTCTCTCTGTTATGATGTCACTCAGGTCTTTATTTCTCTTTGTTATGATGTCACTCAGGTCTTTACTTCTCTTTGTTATGATGTCACTCCTCTTTACTTCTCTCTGTTATGATGTCACTCAGGTCTTTATTTCTCTTTGTTATGATGTCACTCAGGTCTTTACTTCTCTCTGTTATGATGTCACTCAGGTCTTTATTTCTCTTTGTTATGATGTCACTCAGGTCTTTACTTCTCTCTGTTATGATGTCACTCAGGTCTTTACTTCTCTCTGTTATGATGTCACTCCTCTTTACTTCTCTCTGTTATGATGTCACTCAGGTCTTTACTTCTCTCTGTTATGATGTCTCTCAGGTCTTTACTTCTCTCTGTTATGATGTCACTCCTCTTCACTTCTCTCTGTTATGATGTCACTCCTCTTCACTTCTCTCTGTTATGATGTCACTCCTCTTCACTTCTCTCTGTTATGATGTCACTCAGGTCTTTATTTCTCTTTGTTATGATGTCACTCAGGTCTTTATTTCTCTCTGTTATGATGTCACTCAGGTCTTTTCTTCTCTCTGTTATGATGTCACTCAGGTCTTTACTTCTCTCTGTTATGATGTCACTCCTCTTTATTTCTCTCTGTTATGATGTCACTCAGGTCTTTACTTTTCTCTGTTATGATGTCACTCCTCTTTACTTCTCTCTGTTATGATGTCACTCAGGTCTTTATTTCTCTTTGTTATGATGTCACTCAGGTCTTTACTTCTCTCTGTTATGATGTCACTCAGGTCTTTATTTCTCTTTGTTATGATGTCACTCAGGTCTTTACTTCTCTCTGTTATGATGTCACTCCTCTTCACTTCTCTCTGTTATGATGTCACTCCTCTTCACTTCTCTCTGTTATGATGTCACTCCTCTTCACTTCTCTCTGTTATGATGTCACTCAGGTCTTTATTTCTCTTTGTTATGATGTCACTCAGGTCTTTATTTCTCTCTGTTATGATGTCACTCAGGTCTTTATTTCTCTTTGTTATGATGTCACTCAGGTCTTTACTTCTCTCTGTTATGATGTCACTCCTCTTCACTTCTCTCTGTTATGATGTCACTCCTCTTCACTTCTCTCTGTTATGATGTCACTCCTCTTCACTTCTCTCTGTTATGATGTCACTCCTCTTCACTTCTCTCTGTTATGATGTCACTCCTCTTCACTTCTCTTTGTTATGATGTCACTCAGGTATTTATTTCTCTTTGTTATGATGTCACTCAGGTCTTTATTTCTCTCTGTTATGATGTCACTCAGGTCTTTATTTCTCTTTGTTATGATGTCACTCAGGTCTTTACTTTTCTCTGTTATGATGTCACTCCTCTTTACTTCTCTCTGTTATGATGTCACTCAGGTCTTTATTTCTCTTTGTTATGATGTCACTCAGGTCTTTACTTCTCTTTGTTATGATGTCACTCCTCTTTACTTTTCTCTGTTATGATGTCACTCAGGTCTTTATTTCTCTCTGTTATGATGTCACTCAGGTCTTTATTTCTCTCTGTTATGATGTCACTCAGGTCTTTATTTCTCTCTGTTATGATGTCACTCAGGTCTTTATTTCTCTTTGTTATGATGTCACTCAGGTCTTTACTTCTCTCTGTTATGATGTCACTCCTCTTTACTTCTCTCTGTTATGATGTCACTCAGGTCTTTATTTCTCTTTGTTATGATGTCACTCAGGTCTTTACTTCTCTTTGTTATGATGTCACTCCTCTTTACTTCTCTCTGTTATGATGTCACTCAGGTCTTTATTTCTCTTTGTTATGATGTCACTCAGGTCTTTACTTCTCTCTGTTATGATGTCACTCAGGTCTTTATTTCTCTTTGTTATGATGTCACTCAGGTCTTTACTTCTCTCTGTTATGATGTCACTCAGGTCTTTACTTCTCTCTGTTATGATGTCACTCCTCTTTACTTCTCTCTGTTATGATGTCACTCAGGTCTTTACTTCTCTCTGTTATGATGTCTCTCAGGTCTTTACTTCTCTCTGTTATGATGTCACTCCTCTTCACTTCTCTCTGTTATGATGTCACTCCTCTTCACTTCTCTCTGTTATGATGTCACTCCTCTTCACTTCTCTCTGTTATGATGTCACTCAGGTCTTTATTTCTCTTTGTTATGATGTCACTCAGGTCTTTATTTCTCTCTGTTATGATGTCACTCAGGTCTTTTCTTCTCTCTGTTATGATGTCACTCAGGTCTTTACTTCTCTCTGTTATGATGTCACTCCTCTTTATTTCTCTCTGTTATGATGTCACTCAGGTCTTTACTTTTCTCTGTTATGATGTCACTCCTCTTTACTTCTCTCTGTTATGATGTCACTCAGGTCTTTATTTCTCTTTGTTATGATGTCACTCAGGTCTTTATTTCTCTCTGTTATGATGTCACTCAGGTCTTTTCTTCTCTCTGTTATGATGTCACTCAGGTCTTTGCTTCTCTTTGTTATGATGTCACTCCTCTTTACTTCTCTCTGTTATGATGTCTCTCAGGTCTTTACTTCTCTCTGTTATGATGTCACTCCTCTTCACTTCTCTCTGTTATGATGTCACTCAGGTCTTTACTTTTCTCTGTTATGATGTCACTCAGGTCTTTATTTCTCTTTGTTATGATGTCACTCAGGTCTTTACTTCTCTCTGTTATGATGTCACTCAGGTCTTTATTTCTCTTTGTTATGATGTCACTCAGGTCTTTACTTCTCTCTGTTATGATGTCACTCCTCTTCACTTCTCTCTGTTATGATGTCACTCAGGTCTTTACTTCTCTTTGTTATGATGTCACTCCTCTTTACTTCTCTCTGTTATGATGTCACTCAGGTCTTTACTTCTCTCTGTTATGATGTCACTCAGGTCTTTACTTCTCTCTGTTATGATGTCACTCCTCTTTATTTCTCTCTGTTATGATGTCACTCAGGTCTTTACTTTTCTCTGTTATGATGTCAGTCCTCTTTACTTCTCTCTGTTATGATGTCACTCAGGTCTTTATTTCTCTTTGTTATGATGTCACTCAGGTCTTTACTTCTCTCTGTTATGATGTCACTCAGGTCTTTATTTCTCTTTGTTATGATGTCACTCAGGTCTTTACTTCTCTCTGTTATGATGTCTCTCAGGTCTTTACTTCTCTCTGTTATGATGTCACTCCTCTTCACTTCTCTCTGTTATGATGTCACTCCTCTTCACTTCTCTCTGTTATGATGTCACTCCTCTTCACTTCTCTCTGTTATGATGTCACTCAGGTCTTTATTTCTCTTTGTTATGATGTCACTCAGGTCTTTACTTCTCTCTGTTATGATGTCACTCAGGTCTTTACTTTTCTCTGTTATGATGTCAGTCCTCTTTACTTCTCTCTGTTGTGATGTCACTCAGGTCTTTATTTCTCTTTGTTATGATGTCACTCAGGTCTTTACTTCTCTTTGTTATGATGTCACTCCTCTTTACTTCTCTCTGTTATGATGTCACTCAGGTCTTTATTTCTCTTTGTTATGATGTCACTCAGGTCTTTACTTCTCTCTGTTATGATGTCTCTCAGGTCTTTACTTCTCTCTGTTATGATGTCACTCCTCTTCACTTCTCTCTGTTATGATGTCACTCCTCTTCACTTCTCTCTGTTATGATGTCACTCAGGTCTTTATTTCTCTTTGTTATGATGTCACTCAGGTCTTTACTTCTCTCTGTTATGATGTCTCTCAGGTCTTTACTTCTCTCTGTTATGATGTCACTCCTCTTCACTTCTCTCTGTTATGATGTCACTCCTCTTCACTTCTCTCTGTTATGATGTCACTCCTCTTCACTTCTCTCTGTTATGATGTCACTCCTCTTCACTTCTCTTTGTTATGATGTCACTCAGGTATTTATTTCTCTTTGTTATGATGTCACTCAGGTCTTTATTTCTCTCTGTTATGATGTCACTCAGGTCTTTATTTCTCTTTGTTATGATGTCACTCAGGTCTTTACTTTTCTCTGTTATGATGTCACTCCTCTTTACTTCTCTCTGTTATGATGTCACTCAGGTCTTTATTTCTCTTTGTTATGATGTCACTCAGGTCTTTACTTCTCTTTGTTATGATGTCACTCCTCTTTACTTTTCTCTGTTATGATGTCACTCAGGTCTTTATTTCTCTCTGTTATGATGTCACTCAGGTCTTTATTTCTCTCTGTTATGATGTCACTCAGGTCTTTATTTCTCTTTGTTATGATGTCACTCAGGTCTTTACTTCTCTCTGTTATGATGTCACTCCTCTTTACTTCTCTCTGTTATGATGTCACTCAGGTCTTTATTTCTCTTTGTTATGATGTCACTCAGGTCTTTACTTCTCTTTGTTATGATGTCACTCCTCTTTACTTCTCTCTGTTATGATGTCACTCAGGTCTTTATTTCTCTTTGTTATGATGTCACTCAGGTCTTTACTTCTCTCTGTTATGATGTCACTCAGGTCTTTATTTCTCTTTGTTATGATGTCACTCAGGTCTTTACTTCTCTCTGTTATGATGTCACTCAGGTCTTTACTTCTCTCTGTTATGATGTCACTCCTCTTTACTTCTCTCTGTTATGATGTCACTCAGGTCTTTACTTCTCTCTGTTATGATGTCTCTCAGGTCTTTACTTCTCTCTGTTATGATGTCACTCCTCTTCACTTCTCTCTGTTATGATGTCACTCCTCTTCACTTCTCTCTGTTATGATGTCACTCCTCTTCACTTCTCTCTGTTATGATGTCACTCAGGTCTTTATTTCTCTTTGTTATGATGTCACTCAGGTCTTTATTTCTCTCTGTTATGATGTCACTCAGGTCTTTTCTTCTCTCTGTTATGATGTCACTCAGGTCTTTACTTCTCTCTGTTATGATGTCACTCCTCTTTATTTCTCTCTGTTATGATGTCACTCAGGTCTTTACTTTTCTCTGTTATGATGTCACTCCTCTTTACTTCTCTCTGTTATGATGTCACTCAGGTCTTTATTTCTCTTTGTTATGATGTCACTCAGGTCTTTACTTCTCTCTGTTATGATGTCACTCAGGTCTTTATTTCTCTTTGTTATGATGTCACTCAGGTCTTTACTTCTCTCTGTTATGATGTCACTCCTCTTCACTTCTCTCTGTTATGATGTCACTCCTCTTCACTTCTCTCTGTTATGATGTCACTCCTCTTCACTTCTCTCTGTTATGATGTCACTCAGGTCTTTATTTCTCTTTGTTATGATGTCACTCAGGTCTTTATTTCTCTCTGTTATGATGTCACTCAGGTCTTTATTTCTCTTTGTTATGATGTCACTCAGGTCTTTACTTCTCTCTGTTATGATGTCACTCCTCTTCACTTCTCTCTGTTATGATGTCACTCCTCTTCACTTCTCTCTGTTATGATGTCACTCCTCTTCACTTCTCTCTGTTATGATGTCACTCCTCTTCACTTCTCTCTGTTATGATGTCACTCCTCTTCACTTCTCTTTGTTATGATGTCACTCAGGTATTTATTTCTCTTTGTTATGATGTCACTCAGGTCTTTATTTCTCTCTGTTATGATGTCACTCAGGTCTTTATTTCTCTTTGTTATGATGTCACTCAGGTCTTTACTTTTCTCTGTTATGATGTCACTCCTCTTTACTTCTCTCTGTTATGATGTCACTCAGGTCTTTATTTCTCTTTGTTATGATGTCACTCAGGTCTTTACTTCTCTTTGTTATGATGTCACTCCTCTTTACTTTTCTCTGTTATGATGTCACTCAGGTCTTTATTTCTCTCTGTTATGATGTCACTCAGGTCTTTATTTCTCTCTGTTATGATGTCACTCAGGTCTTTATTTCTCTCTGTTATGATGTCACTCAGGTCTTTATTTCTCTTTGTTATGATGTCACTCAGGTCTTTACTTCTCTCTGTTATGATGTCACTCCTCTTTACTTCTCTCTGTTATGATGTCACTCAGGTCTTTATTTCTCTTTGTTATGATGTCACTCAGGTCTTTACTTCTCTTTGTTATGATGTCACTCCTCTTTACTTCTCTCTGTTATGATGTCACTCAGGTCTTTATTTCTCTTTGTTATGATGTCACTCAGGTCTTTACTTCTCTCTGTTATGATGTCACTCAGGTCTTTATTTCTCTTTGTTATGATGTCACTCAGGTCTTTACTTCTCTCTGTTATGATGTCACTCAGGTCTTTACTTCTCTCTGTTATGATGTCACTCCTCTTTACTTCTCTCTGTTATGATGTCACTCAGGTCTTTACTTCTCTCTGTTATGATGTCTCTCAGGTCTTTACTTCTCTCTGTTATGATGTCACTCCTCTTCACTTCTCTCTGTTATGATGTCACTCCTCTTCACTTCTCTCTGTTATGATGTCACTCCTCTTCACTTCTCTCTGTTATGATGTCACTCCTCTTCACTTCTCTTTGTTATGATGTCACTCAGGTATTTATTTCTCTTTGTTATGATGTCACTCAGGTCTTTATTTCTCTCTGTTATGATGTCACTCAGGTCTTTATTTCTCTTTGTTATGATGTCACTCAGGTCTTTACTTTTCTCTGTTATGATGTCACTCCTCTTTACTTTTCTCTGTTATGATGTCACTCCTCTTTACTTCTCTCTGTTATGATGTCACTCAGGTCTTTATTTCTCTTTGTTATGATGTCACTCAGGTCTTTATTTCTCTCTGTTATGATGTCACTCAGGTCTTTTCTTCTCTCTGTTATGATGTCACTCAGGTCTTTGCTTCTCTTTGTTATGATGTCACTCCTCTTTACTTCTCTCTGTTATGATGTCTCTCAGGTCTTTACTTCTCTCTGTTATGATGTCACTCCTCTTCACTTCTCTCTGTTATGATGTCACTCAGGTCTTTACTTTTCTCTGTTATGATGTCACTCAGGTCTTTATTTCTCTTTGTTATGATGTCACTCAGGTCTTTACTTCTCTCTGTTATGATGTCACTCAGGTCTTTATTTCTCTTTGTTATGATGTCACTCAGGTCTTTACTTCTCTCTGTTATGATGTCACTCCTCTTCACTTCTCTCTGTTATGATGTCACTCAGGTCTTTACTTCTCTTTGTTATGATGTCACTCCTCTTTACTTCTCTCTGTTATGATGTCACTCAGGTCTTTATTTCTCTTTGTTATGATGTCACTCAGGTCTTTACTTCTCACTGTTATGATGTCACTCAGGTCTTTACTTCTCTCTGTTATGATGTCACTCCTCTTCACTTCTCTCTGTTATGATGTCACTCAGGTCTTTACTTCTCTCTGTTATGATGTCACTCAGGTCTTTACTTCTCTCTGTTATGATGTCACTCCTCTTTATTTCTCTCTGTTATGATGTCACTCAGGTCTTTACTTTTCTCTGTTATGATGTCAGTCCTCTTTACTTCTCTCTGTTGTGATGTCACTCAGGTCTTTATTTCTCTTTGTTATGATGTCACTCAGGTCTTTACTTCTCTTTGTTATGATGTCACTCCTCTTTACTTCTCTCTGTTATGATGTCACTCAGGTCTTTATTTCTCTTTGTTATGATGTCACTCAGGTCTTTACTTCTCTCTGTTATGATGTCTCTCAGGTCTTTACTTCTCTCTGTTATGATGTCACTCCTCTTCACTTCTCTCTGTTATGATGTCACTCCTCTTCACTTCTCTCTGTTATGATGTCACTCAGGTCTTTATTTCTCTTTGTTATGATGTCACTCAGGTCTTTACTTCTCTCTGTTATGATGTCTCTCAGGTCTTTACTTCTCTCTGTTATGATGTCACTCCTCTTCACTTCTCTCTGTTATGATGTCACTCCTCTTCACTTCTCTCTGTTATGATGTCACTCCTCTTCACTTCTCTCTGTTATGATGTCACTCCTCTTCACTTCTCTTTGTTATGATGTCACTCAGGTATTTATTTCTCTTTGTTATGATGTCACTCAGGTCTTTATTTCTCTCTGTTATGATGTCACTCAGGTCTTTATTTCTCTTTGTTATGATGTCACTCAGGTCTTTACTTTTCTCTGTTATGATGTCACTCCTCTTTACTTCTCTCTGTTATGATGTCACTCAGGTCTTTATTTCTCTTTGTTATGATGTCACTCAGGTCTTTACTTCTCTTTGTTATGATGTCACTCCTCTTTACTTTTCTCTGTTATGATGTCACTCAGGTCTTTATTTCTCTCTGTTATGATGTCACTCAGGTCTTTATTTCTCTCTGTTATGATGTCACTCAGGTCTTTATTTCTCTCTGTTATGATGTCACTCAGGTCTTTATTTCTCTTTGTTATGATGTCACTCAGGTCTTTACTTCTCTCTGTTATGATGTCACTCCTCTTTACTTCTCTCTGTTATGATGTCACTCAGGTCTTTATTTCTCTTTGTTATGATGTCACTCAGGTCTTTACTTCTCTTTGTTATGATGTCACTCCTCTTTACTTCTCTCTGTTATGATGTCACTCAGGTCTTTATTTCTCTTTGTTATGATGTCACTCAGGTCTTTACTTCTCTCTGTTATGATGTCACTCAGGTCTTTATTTCTCTTTGTTATGATGTCACTCAGGTCTTTACTTCTCTCTGTTATGATGTCACTCCTCTTCACTTCTCTCTGTTATGATGTCACTCAGGTCTTTACTTCTCTTTGTTATGATGTCACTCCTCTTTACTTCTCTCTGTTATGATGTCACTCAGGTCTTTATTTCTCTTTGTTATGATGTCACTCAGGTCTTTACTTCTCACTGTTATGATGTCACTCAGGTCTTTACTTCTCTCTGTTATGATGTCACTCCTCTTCACTTCTCTCTGTTATGATGTCACTCAGGTCTTTACTTCTCTCTGTTATGATGTCACTCAGGTCTTTACTTCTCTCTGTTATGATGTCACTCCTCTTTATTTCTCTCTGTTATGATGTCACTCAGGTCTTTACTTTTCTCTGTTATGATGTCAGTCCTCTTTACTTCTCTCTGTTGTGATGTCACTCAGGTCTTTATTTCTCTTTGTTATGATGTCACTCAGGTCTTTACTTCTCTTTGTTATGATGTCACTCCTCTTTACTTCTCTCTGTTATGATGTCACTCAGGTCTTTATTTCTCTTTGTTATGATGTCACTCAGGTCTTTACTTCTCTCTGTTATGATGTCTCTCAGGTCTTTACTTCTCTCTGTTATGATGTCACTCCTCTTCACTTCTCTCTGTTATGATGTCACTCCTCTTCACTTCTCTCTGTTATGATGTCACTCAGGTCTTTATTTCTCTTTGTTATGATGTCACTCAGGTCTTTACTTCTCTCTGTTATGATGTCTCTCAGGTCTTTACTTCTCTCTGTTATGATGTCACTCCTCTTCACTTCTCTCTGTTATGATGTCACTCCTCTTCACTTCTCTCTGTTATGATGTCACTCCTCTTCACTTCTCTCTGTTATGATGTCACTCCTCTTCACTTCTCTTTGTTATGATGTCACTCAGGTATTTATTTCTCTTTGTTATGATGTCACTCAGGTCTTTATTTCTCTCTGTTATGATGTCACTCAGGTCTTTATTTCTCTTTGTTATGATGTCACTCAGGTCTTTACTTTTCTCTGTTATGATGTCACTCCTCTTTACTTCTCTCTGTTATGATGTCACTCAGGTCTTTATTTCTCTTTGTTATGATGTCACTCAGGTCTTTACTTCTCTTTGTTATGATGTCACTCCTCTTTACTTTTCTCTGTTATGATGTCACTCAGGTCTTTATTTCTCTCTGTTATGATGTCACTCAGGTCTTTATTTCTCTCTGTTATGATGTCACTCAGGTCTTTATTTCTCTCTGTTATGATGTCACTCAGGTCTTTATTTCTCTTTGTTATGATGTCACTCAGGTCTTTACTTCTCTCTGTTATGATGTCACTCCTCTTTACTTCTCTCTGTTATGATGTCACTCAGGTCTTTATTTCTCTTTGTTATGATGTCACTCAGGTCTTTACTTCTCTTTGTTATGATGTCACTCCTCTTTACTTCTCTCTGTTATGATGTCACTCAGGTCTTTATTTCTCTTTGTTATGATGTCACTCAGGTCTTTACTTCTCTCTGTTATGATGTCACTCAGGTCTTTATTTCTCTTTGTTATGATGTCACTCAGGTCTTTACTTCTCTCTGTTATGATGTCACTCAGGTCTTTACTTCTCTCTGTTATGATGTCACTCCTCTTTACTTCTCTCTGTTATGATGTCACTCAGGTCTTTACTTCTCTCTGTTATGATGTCTCTCAGGTCTTTACTTCTCTCTGTTATGATGTCACTCCTCTTCACTTCTCTCTGTTATGATGTCACTCCTCTTCACTTCTCTCTGTTATGATGTCACTCCTCTTCACTTCTCTCTGTTATGATGTCACTCAGGTCTTTATTTCTCTTTGTTATGATGTCACTCAGGTCTTTATTTCTCTCTGTTATGATGTCACTCAGGTCTTTTCTTCTCTCTGTTATGATGTCACTCAGGTCTTTACTTCTCTCTGTTATGATGTCACTCCTCTTTATTTCTCTCTGTTATGATGTCACTCAGGTCTTTACTTTTCTCTGTTATGATGTCACTCCTCTTTACTTCTCTCTGTTATGATGTCACTCAGGTCTTTATTTCTCTTTGTTATGATGTCACTCAGGTCTTTATTTCTCTCTGTTATGATGTCACTCAGGTCTTTTCTTCTCTCTGTTATGATGTCACTCAGGTCTTTGCTTCTCTTTGTTATGATGTCACTCCTCTTTACTTCTCTCTGTTATGATGTCTCTCAGGTCTTTACTTCTCTCTGTTATGATGTCACTCCTCTTCACTTCTCTCTGTTATGATGTCACTCAGGTCTTTACTTTTCTCTGTTATGATGTCACTCAGGTCTTTATTTCTCTTTGTTATGATGTCACTCAGGTCTTTACTTCTCTCTGTTATGATGTCACTCAGGTCTTTATTTCTCTTTGTTATGATGTCACTCAGGTCTTTACTTCTCTCTGTTATGATGTCACTCCTCTTCACTTCTCTCTGTTATGATGTCACTCAGGTCTTTACTTCTCTTTGTTATGATGTCACTCCTCTTTACTTCTCTCTGTTATGATGTCACTCAGGTCTTTACTTCTCTCTGTTATGATGTCACTCAGGTCTTTACTTCTCTCTGTTATGATGTCACTCCTCTTTATTTCTCTCTGTTATGATGTCACTCAGGTCTTTACTTTTCTCTGTTATGATGTCAGTCCTCTTTACTTCTCTCTGTTATGATGTCACTCAGGTCTTTATTTCTCTTTGTTATGATGTCACTCAGGTCTTTACTTCTCTTTGTTATGATGTCACTCCTCTTTACTTCTCTCTGTTATGATGTCACTCCTCTTCACTTCTCTCTGTTATGCTGTCACTCAGGTCTTTACTTCTCTCTGTTATGATGTCACTCCTCTTCACTTCTCTCTGTTATGCTGTCACTCAGGTCTTTATTTCTCTTTGTTATGATGTCACTCAGGTCTTTACTTCTCTCTGTTATGATGTCTCTCAGGTCTTTACTTCTCTCTGTTATGATGTCACTCCTCTTCACTTCTCTCTGTTATGATGTCACTCCTCTTCACTTCTCTCTGTTATGATGTCACTCCTCTTCACTTCTCTCTGTTATGATGTCACTCAGGTCTTTATTTCTCTTTGTTATGATGTCACTCAGGTCTTTACTTCTCACTGTTATGATGTCACTCAGGTCTTTACTTCTCTCTGTTATGATGTCACTCCTCTTCACTTCTCTCTGTTATGATGTCACTCCTCTTCACTTCTCTCTGTTATGATGTCACTCCTCTTCACTTCTCTCTGTTATGATGTCACTCAGGTCTTTACTTCTCACTGTTATGATGTCACTCAGGTCTTTACTTCTCTCTGTTATGATGTCACTCCTCTTCACTTCTCTCTGTTATGATGTCACTCAGGTCTTTACTTCTCTCTGTTATGATGTCATTCAGGTCTTTACTTCTCTCTGTTATGATGTCACTCAGGTCTTTATTTCTCTTTGTTATGATGTCACTCAGGTCTTTATTTCTCTCTGTTATGATGTCACTCAGGTCTTTACTTCTCTCTGTTATGATGTCACTCAGGTCTTTACTTTTCTCTGTTATGATGTCACTCCTCTTTACTTCTCTCTGTTATGATGTCACTCAGGTCTTTACTTCTCTTTGTTATGATGTCACTCCTCTTTACTTCTCTCTGTTATGATGTCACTCAGGTCTTTATTTCTCTTTGTTATGATGTCACTCAGGTCTTTACTTCTCTCTGTTATGATGTCTCTCAGGTCTTTACTTCTCTCTGTTATGATGTCACTCCTCTTCACTTCTCTCTGTTATGATGTCACTCCTCTTCACTTCTCTCTGTTATGATGTCACTCAGGTCTTTATTTCTCTTTGTTATGATGTCACTCAGGTCTTTACTTCTCTCTGTTATGATGTCTCTCAGGTCTTTACTTCTCTCTGTTATGATGTCACTCCTCTTCACTTCTCTCTGTTATGATGTCACTCCTCTTCACTTCTCTCTGTTATGATGTCACTCCTCTTCACTTCTCTCTGTTATGATGTCACTCCTCTTCACTTCTCTTTGTTATGATGTCACTCAGGTATTTATTTCTCTTTGTTATGATGTCACTCAGGTCTTTATTTCTCTCTGTTATGATGTCACTCAGGTCTTTATTTCTCTTTGTTATGATGTCACTCAGGTCTTTACTTTTCTCTGTTATGATGTCACTCCTCTTTACTTCTCTCTGTTATGATGTCACTCAGGTCTTTATTTCTCTTTGTTATGATGTCACTCAGGTCTTTACTTCTCTTTGTTATGATGTTACTCCTCTTTACTTTTCTCTGTTATGATGTCACTCAGGTCTTTATTTCTCTCTGTTATGATGTCACTCAGGTCTTTATTTCTCTCTGTTATGATGTCACTCAGGTCTTTATTTCTCTCTGTTATGATGTCACTCAGGTCTTTATTTCTCTTTGTTATGATGTCACTCAGGTCTTTACTTCTCTCTGTTATGATGTCACTCCTCTTTACTTCTCTCTGTTATGATGTCACTCAGGTCTTTATTTCTCTTTGTTATGATGTCACTCAGGTCTTTACTTCTCTTTGTTATGATGTCACTCCTCTTTACTTCTCTCTGTTATGATGTCACTCAGGTCTTTATTTCTCTTTGTTATGATGTCACTCAGGTCTTTACTTCTCTCTGTTATGATGTCACTCAGGTCTTTATTTCTCTTTGTTATGATGTCACTCAGGTCTTTACTTCTCTCTGTTATGATGTCACTCAGGTCTTTACTTCTCTCTGTTATGATGTCACTCCTCTTTACTTCTCTCTGTTATGATGTCACTCAGGTCTTTACTTCTCTCTGTTATGATGTCTCTCAGGTCTTTACTTCTCTCTGTTATGATGTCACTCCTCTTCACTTCTCTCTGTTATGATGTCACTCCTCTTTACTTCTCTCTGTTATGATGTCACTCAGGTCTTTATTTCTCTTTGTTATGATGTCACTCCTCTTTACTTCTCTCTGTTATGATGTCACTCAGGTCTTTATTTCTCTTTGTTATGATGTCACTCAGGTCTTTACTTCTCTCTGTTATGATGTCACTCCTCTTCACTTCTCTCTGTTATGATGTCACTCAGGTCTTTACTTCTCTTTGTTATGATGTCACTCCTCTTTACTTCTCTCTGTTATGATGTCACTCAGGTCTTTATTTCTCTTTGTTATGATGTCACTCAGGTCTTTACTTCTCACTGTTATGATGTCACTCAGGTCTTTACTTCTCTCTGTTATGATGTCACTCCTCTTCACTTCTCTCTGTTATGATGTCACTCAGGTCTTTACTTCTCTCTGTTATGATGTCACTCAGGTCTTTACTTCTCTCTGTTATGATGTCACTCCTCTTTATTTCTCTCTGTTATGATGTCACTCAGGTCTTTACTTTTCTCTGTTATGATGTCAGTCCTCTTTACTTCTCTCTGTTGTGATGTCACTCAGGTCTTTATTTCTCTTTGTTATGATGTCACTCAGGTCTTTACTTCTCTTTGTTATGATGTCACTCCTCTTTACTTCTCTCTGTTATGATGTCACTCAGGTCTTTATTTCTCTTTGTTATGATGTCACTCAGGTCTTTACTTCTCTCTGTTATGATGTCTCTCAGGTCTTTACTTCTCTCTGTTATGATGTCACTCCTCTTCACTTCTCTCTGTTATGATGTCACTCCTCTTCACTTCTCTCTGTTATGATGTCACTCAGGTCTTTATTTCTCTTTGTTATGATGTCACTCAGGTCTTTACTTCTCTCTGTTATGATGTCTCTCAGGTCTTTACTTCTCTCTGTTATGATGTCACTCCTCTTCACTTCTCTCTGTTATGATGTCACTCCTCTTCACTTCTCTCTGTTATGATGTCACTCCTCTTCACTTCTCTCTGTTATGATGTCACTCCTCTTCACTTCTCTTTGTTATGATGTCACTCAGGTATTTATTTCTCTTTGTTATGATGTCACTCAGGTCTTTATTTCTCTCTGTTATGATGTCACTCAGGTCTTTATTTCTCTTTGTTATGATGTCACTCAGGTCTTTACTTTTCTCTGTTATGATGTCACTCCTCTTTACTTCTCTCTGTTATGATGTCACTCAGGTCTTTATTTCTCTTTGTTATGATGTCACTCAGGTCTTTACTTCTCTTTGTTATGATGTCACTCCTCTTTACTTTTCTCTGTTATGATGTCACTCAGGTCTTTATTTCTCTCTGTTATGATGTCACTCAGGTCTTTATTTCTCTCTGTTATGATGTCACTCAGGTCTTTATTTCTCTCTGTTATGATGTCACTCAGGTCTTTATTTCTCTTTGTTATGATGTCACTCAGGTCTTTACTTCTCTCTGTTATGATGTCACTCCTCTTTACTTCTCTCTGTTATGATGTCACTCAGGTCTTTATTTCTCTTTGTTATGATGTCACTCAGGTCTTTACTTCTCTTTGTTATGATGTCACTCCTCTTTACTTCTCTCTGTTATGATGTCACTCAGGTCTTTATTTCTCTTTGTTATGATGTCACTCAGGTCTTTACTTCTCTCTGTTATGATGTCACTCAGGTCTTTATTTCTCTTTGTTATGATGTCACTCAGGTCTTTACTTCTCTCTGTTATGATGTCACTCAGGTCTTTACTTCTCTCTGTTATGATGTCACTCCTCTTTACTTCTCTCTGTTATGATGTCACTCAGGTCTTTACTTCTCTCTGTTATGATGTCTCTCAGGTCTTTACTTCTCTCTGTTATGATGTCACTCCTCTTCACTTCTCTCTGTTATGATGTCACTCCTCTTCACTTCTCTCTGTTATGATGTCACTCCTCTTCACTTCTCTCTGTTATGATGTCACTCAGGTCTTTATTTCTCTTTGTTATGATGTCACTCAGGTCTTTATTTCTCTCTGTTATGATGTCACTCAGGTCTTTTCTTCTCTCTGTTATGATGTCACTCAGGTCTTTACTTCTCTCTGTTATGATGTCACTCCTCTTTATTTCTCTCTGTTATGATGTCACTCAGGTCTTTACTTTTCTCTGTTATGATGTCACTCCTCTTTACTTCTCTCTGTTATGATGTCACTCAGGTCTTTATTTCTCTTTGTTATGATGTCACTCAGGTCTTTATTTCTCTCTGTTATGATGTCACTCAGGTCTTTTCTTCTCTCTGTTATGATGTCACTCAGGTCTTTGCTTCTCTTTGTTATGATGTCACTCCTCTTTACTTCTCTCTGTTATGATGTCTCTCAGGTCTTTACTTCTCTCTGTTATGATGTCACTCCTCTTCACTTCTCTCTGTTATGATGTCACTCAGGTCTTTACTTTTCTCTGTTATGATGTCACTCAGGTCTTTATTTCTCTTTGTTATGATGTCACTCAGGTCTTTACTTCTCTCTGTTATGATGTCACTCAGGTCTTTATTTCTCTTTGTTATGATGTCACTCAGGTCTTTACTTCTCTCTGTTATGATGTCACTCCTCTTCACTTCTCTCTGTTATGATGTCACTCAGGTCTTTACTTCTCTTTGTTATGATGTCACTCCTCTTTACTTCTCTCTGTTATGATGTCACTCAGGTCTTTACTTCTCTCTGTTATGATGTCACTCAGGTCTTTACTTCTCTCTGTTATGATGTCACTCCTCTTTATTTCTCTCTGTTATGATGTCACTCAGGTCTTTACTTTTCTCTGTTATGATGTCAGTCCTCTTTACTTCTCTCTGTTATGATGTCACTCAGGTCTTTATTTCTCTTTGTTATGATGTCACTCAGGTCTTTACTTCTCTTTGTTATGATGTCACTCCTCTTTACTTCTCTCTGTTATGATGTCACTCCTCTTCACTTCTCTCTGTTATGCTGTCACTCAGGTCTTTACTTCTCTCTGTTATGATGTCACTCCTCTTCACTTCTCTCTGTTATGCTGTCACTCAGGTCTTTATTTCTCTTTGTTATGATGTCACTCAGGTCTTTACTTCTCTCTGTTATGATGTCTCTCAGGTCTTTACTTCTCTCTGTTATGATGTCACTCCTCTTCACTTCTCTCTGTTATGATGTCACTCCTCTTCACTTCTCTCTGTTATGATGTCACTCCTCTTCACTTCTCTTTGTTATGATGTCACTCAGGTATTTATTTCTCTTTGTTATGATGTCACTCAGGTCTTTATTTCTCTCTGTTATGATGTCACTCAGGTCTTTATTTCTCTTTGTTATGATGTCACTCAGGTCTTTACTTTTCTCTGTTATGATGTCACTCCTCTTTACTTCTCTCTGTTATGATGTCACTCAGGTCTTTATTTCTCTTTGTTATGATGTCACTCAGGTCTTTACTTCTCTTTGTTATGATGTTACTCCTCTTTACTTTTCTCTGTTATGATGTCACTCAGGTCTTTATTTCTCTCTGTTATGATGTCACTCAGGTCTTTATTTCTCTCTGTTATGATGTCACTCAGGTCTTTATTTCTCTCTGTTATGATGTCACTCAGGTCTTTATTTCTCTTTGTTATGATGTCACTCAGGTCTTTACTTCTCTCTGTTATGATGTCACTCCTCTTTACTTCTCTCTGTTATGATGTCACTCAGGTCTTTATTTCTCTTTGTTATGATGTCACTCAGGTCTTTACTTCTCTTTGTTATGATGTCACTCCTCTTTACTTCTCTCTGTTATGATGTCACTCAGGTCTTTATTTCTCTTTGTTATGATGTCACTCAGGTCTTTACTTCTCTCTGTTATGATGTCACTCAGGTCTTTATTTCTCTTTGTTATGATGTCACTCAGGTCTTTACTTCTCTCTGTTATGATGTCACTCAGGTCTTTACTTCTCTCTGTTATGATGTCACTCCTCTTTACTTCTCTCTGTTATGATGTCACTCAGGTCTTTACTTCTCTCTGTTATGATGTCTCTCAGGTCTTTACTTCTCTCTGTTATGATGTCACTCCTCTTCACTTCTCTCTGTTATGATGTCACTCCTCTTTACTTCTCTCTGTTATGATGTCACTCAGGTCTTTATTTCTCTTTGTTATGATGTCACTCCTCTTTACTTCTCTCTGTTATGATGTCACTCAGGTCTTTATTTCTCTTTGTTATGATGTCACTCAGGTCTTTACTTCTCTCTGTTATGATGTCACTCCTCTTCACTTCTCTCTGTTATGATGTCACTCAGGTCTTTACTTCTCTTTGTTATGATGTCACTCCTCTTTACTTCTCTCTGTTATGATGTCACTCAGGTCTTTATTTCTCTTTGTTATGATGTCACTCAGGTCTTTACTTCTCACTGTTATGATGTCACTCAGGTCTTTACTTCTCTCTGTTATGATGTCACTCCTCTTCACTTCTCTCTGTTATGATGTCACTCAGGTCTTTACTTCTCTCTGTTATGATGTCACTCAGGTCTTTACTTCTCTCTGTTATGATGTCACTCCTCTTTATTTCTCTCTGTTATGATGTCACTCAGGTCTTTACTTTTCTCTGTTATGATGTCAGTCCTCTTTACTTCTCTCTGTTGTGATGTCACTCAGGTCTTTATTTCTCTTTGTTATGATGTCACTCAGGTCTTTACTTCTCTTTGTTATGATGTCACTCCTCTTTACTTCTCTCTGTTATGATGTCACTCAGGTCTTTATTTCTCTTTGTTATGATGTCACTCAGGTCTTTACTTCTCTCTGTTATGATGTCTCTCAGGTCTTTACTTCTCTCTGTTATGATGTCACTCCTCTTCACTTCTCTCTGTTATGATGTCACTCCTCTTCACTTCTCTCTGTTATGATGTCACTCAGGTCTTTATTTCTCTTTGTTATGATGTCACTCAGGTCTTTACTTCTCTCTGTTATGATGTCTCTCAGGTCTTTACTTCTCTCTGTTATGATGTCACTCCTCTTCACTTCTCTCTGTTATGATGTCACTCCTCTTCACTTCTCTCTGTTATGATGTCACTCCTCTTCACTTCTCTCTGTTATGATGTCACTCCTCTTCACTTCTCTTTGTTATGATGTCACTCAGGTATTTATTTCTCTTTGTTATGATGTCACTCAGGTCTTTATTTCTCTCTGTTATGATGTCACTCAGGTCTTTATTTCTCTTTGTTATGATGTCACTCAGGTCTTTACTTTTCTCTGTTATGATGTCACTCCTCTTTACTTCTCTCTGTTATGATGTCACTCAGGTCTTTATTTCTCTTTGTTATGATGTCACTCAGGTCTTTACTTCTCTTTGTTATGATGTCACTCCTCTTTACTTTTCTCTGTTATGATGTCACTCAGGTCTTTATTTCTCTCTGTTATGATGTCACTCAGGTCTTTATTTCTCTCTGTTATGATGTCACTCAGGTCTTTATTTCTCTCTGTTATGATGTCACTCAGGTCTTTATTTCTCTTTGTTATGATGTCACTCAGGTCTTTACTTCTCTCTGTTATGATGTCACTCCTCTTTACTTCTCTCTGTTATGATGTCACTCAGGTCTTTATTTCTCTTTGTTATGATGTCACTCAGGTCTTTACTTCTCTTTGTTATGATGTCACTCCTCTTTACTTCTCTCTGTTATGATGTCACTCAGGTCTTTATTTCTCTTTGTTATGATGTCACTCAGGTCTTTACTTCTCTCTGTTATGATGTCACTCAGGTCTTTATTTCTCTTTGTTATGATGTCACTCAGGTCTTTACTTCTCTCTGTTATGATGTCACTCAGGTCTTTACTTCTCTCTGTTATGATGTCACTCCTCTTTACTTCTCTCTGTTATGATGTCACTCAGGTCTTTACTTCTCTCTGTTATGATGTCTCTCAGGTCTTTACTTCTCTCTGTTATGATGTCACTCCTCTTCACTTCTCTCTGTTATGATGTCACTCCTCTTCACTTCTCTCTGTTATGATGTCACTCCTCTTCACTTCTCTCTGTTATGATGTCACTCAGGTCTTTATTTCTCTTTGTTATGATGTCACTCAGGTCTTTATTTCTCTCTGTTATGATGTCACTCAGGTCTTTTCTTCTCTCTGTTATGATGTCACTCAGGTCTTTACTTCTCTCTGTTATGATGTCACTCCTCTTTATTTCTCTCTGTTATGATGTCACTCAGGTCTTTACTTTTCTCTGTTATGATGTCACTCCTCTTTACTTCTCTCTGTTATGATGTCACTCAGGTCTTTATTTCTCTTTGTTATGATGTCACTCAGGTCTTTATTTCTCTCTGTTATGATGTCACTCAGGTCTTTTCTTCTCTCTGTTATGATGTCACTCAGGTCTTTGCTTCTCTTTGTTATGATGTCACTCCTCTTTACTTCTCTCTGTTATGATGTCTCTCAGGTCTTTACTTCTCTCTGTTATGATGTCACTCCTCTTCACTTCTCTCTGTTATGATGTCACTCAGGTCTTTACTTTTCTCTGTTATGATGTCACTCAGGTCTTTATTTCTCTTTGTTATGATGTCACTCAGGTCTTTACTTCTCTCTGTTATGATGTCACTCAGGTCTTTATTTCTCTTTGTTATGATGTCACTCAGGTCTTTACTTCTCTCTGTTATGATGTCACTCCTCTTCACTTCTCTCTGTTATGATGTCACTCAGGTCTTTACTTCTCTTTGTTATGATGTCACTCCTCTTTACTTCTCTCTGTTATGATGTCACTCAGGTCTTTACTTCTCTCTGTTATGATGTCACTCAGGTCTTTACTTCTCTCTGTTATGATGTCACTCCTCTTTATTTCTCTCTGTTATGATGTCACTCAGGTCTTTACTTTTCTCTGTTATGATGTCAGTCCTCTTTACTTCTCTCTGTTATGATGTCACTCAGGTCTTTATTTCTCTTTGTTATGATGTCACTCAGGTCTTTACTTCTCTTTGTTATGATGTCACTCCTCTTTACTTCTCTCTGTTATGATGTCACTCCTCTTCACTTCTCTCTGTTATGCTGTCACTCAGGTCTTTACTTCTCTCTGTTATGATGTCACTCCTCTTCACTTCTCTCTGTTATGCTGTCACTCAGGTCTTTATTTCTCTTTGTTATGATGTCACTCAGGTCTTTACTTCTCTCTGTTATGATGTCTCTCAGGTCTTTACTTCTCTCTGTTATGATGTCACTCCTCTTCACTTCTCTCTGTTATGATGTCACTCCTCTTCACTTCTCTCTGTTATGATGTCACTCCTCTTCACTTCTCTTTGTTATGATGTCACTCAGGTATTTATTTCTCTTTGTTATGATGTCACTCAGGTCTTTATTTCTCTCTGTTATGATGTCACTCAGGTCTTTATTTCTCTTTGTTATGATGTCACTCAGGTCTTTACTTTTCTCTGTTATGATGTCACTCCTCTTTACTTCTCTCTGTTATGATGTCACTCAGGTCTTTATTTCTCTTTGTTATGATGTCACTCAGGTCTTTACTTCTCTTTGTTATGATGTTACTCCTCTTTACTTTTCTCTGTTATGATGTCACTCAGGTCTTTATTTCTCTCTGTTATGATGTCACTCAGGTCTTTATTTCTCTCTGTTATGATGTCACTCAGGTCTTTATTTCTCTCTGTTATGATGTCACTCAGGTCTTTATTTCTCTTTGTTATGATGTCACTCAGGTCTTTACTTCTCTCTGTTATGATGTCACTCCTCTTTACTTCTCTCTGTTATGATGTCACTCAGGTCTTTATTTCTCTTTGTTATGATGTCACTCAGGTCTTTACTTCTCTTTGTTATGATGTCACTCCTCTTTACTTCTCTCTGTTATGATGTCACTCAGGTCTTTATTTCTCTTTGTTATGATGTCACTCAGGTCTTTACTTCTCTCTGTTATGATGTCACTCAGGTCTTTATTTCTCTTTGTTATGATGTCACTCAGGTCTTTACTTCTCTCTGTTATGATGTCACTCAGGTCTTTACTTCTCTCTGTTATGATGTCACTCCTCTTTACTTCTCTCTGTTATGATGTCACTCAGGTCTTTACTTCTCTCTGTTATGATGTCTCTCAGGTCTTTACTTCTCTCTGTTATGATGTCACTCCTCTTCACTTCTCTCTGTTATGATGTCACTCCTCTTTACTTCTCTCTGTTATGATGTCACTCAGGTCTTTATTTCTCTTTGTTATGATGTCACTCCTCTTTACTTCTCTCTGTTATGATGTCACTCAGGTCTTTATTTCTCTTTGTTATGATGTCACTCAGGTCTTTACTTCTCTCTGTTATGATGTCACTCCTCTTCACTTCTCTCTGTTATGATGTCACTCAGGTCTTTACTTCTCTTTGTTATGATGTCACTCCTCTTTACTTCTCTCTGTTATGATGTCACTCAGGTCTTTATTTCTCTTTGTTATGATGTCACTCAGGTCTTTACTTCTCACTGTTATGATGTCACTCAGGTCTTTACTTCTCTCTGTTATGATGTCACTCCTCTTCACTTCTCTCTGTTATGATGTCACTCAGGTCTTTACTTCTCTCTGTTATGATGTCACTCAGGTCTTTACTTCTCTCTGTTATGATGTCACTCCTCTTTATTTCTCTCTGTTATGATGTCACTCAGGTCTTTACTTTTCTCTGTTATGATGTCAGTCCTCTTTACTTCTCTCTGTTGTGATGTCACTCAGGTCTTTATTTCTCTTTGTTATGATGTCACTCAGGTCTTTACTTCTCTTTGTTATGATGTCACTCCTCTTTACTTCTCTCTGTTATGATGTCACTCAGGTCTTTATTTCTCTTTGTTATGATGTCACTCAGGTCTTTACTTCTCTCTGTTATGATGTCTCTCAGGTCTTTACTTCTCTCTGTTATGATGTCACTCCTCTTCACTTCTCTCTGTTATGATGTCACTCCTCTTCACTTCTCTCTGTTATGATGTCACTCAGGTCTTTATTTCTCTTTGTTATGATGTCACTCAGGTCTTTACTTCTCTCTGTTATGATGTCTCTCAGGTCTTTACTTCTCTCTGTTATGATGTCACTCCTCTTCACTTCTCTCTGTTATGATGTCACTCCTCTTCACTTCTCTCTGTTATGATGTCACTCCTCTTCACTTCTCTCTGTTATGATGTCACTCCTCTTCACTTCTCTTTGTTATGATGTCACTCAGGTATTTATTTCTCTTTGTTATGATGTCACTCAGGTCTTTATTTCTCTCTGTTATGATGTCACTCAGGTCTTTATTTCTCTTTGTTATGATGTCACTCAGGTCTTTACTTTTCTCTGTTATGATGTCACTCCTCTTTACTTCTCTCTGTTATGATGTCACTCAGGTCTTTATTTCTCTTTGTTATGATGTCACTCAGGTCTTTACTTCTCTTTGTTATGATGTCACTCCTCTTTACTTTTCTCTGTTATGATGTCACTCAGGTCTTTATTTCTCTCTGTTATGATGTCACTCAGGTCTTTATTTCTCTCTGTTATGATGTCACTCAGGTCTTTATTTCTCTCTGTTATGATGTCACTCAGGTCTTTATTTCTCTTTGTTATGATGTCACTCAGGTCTTTACTTCTCTCTGTTATGATGTCACTCCTCTTTACTTCTCTCTGTTATGATGTCACTCAGGTCTTTATTTCTCTTTGTTATGATGTCACTCAGGTCTTTACTTCTCTTTGTTATGATGTCACTCCTCTTTACTTCTCTCTGTTATGATGTCACTCAGGTCTTTATTTCTCTTTGTTATGATGTCACTCAGGTCTTTACTTCTCTCTGTTATGATGTCACTCAGGTCTTTATTTCTCTTTGTTATGATGTCACTCAGGTCTTTACTTCTCTCTGTTATGATGTCACTCAGGTCTTTACTTCTCTCTGTTATGATGTCACTCCTCTTTACTTCTCTCTGTTATGATGTCACTCAGGTCTTTACTTCTCTCTGTTATGATGTCTCTCAGGTCTTTACTTCTCTCTGTTATGATGTCACTCCTCTTCACTTCTCTCTGTTATGATGTCACTCCTCTTCACTTCTCTCTGTTATGATGTCACTCCTCTTCACTTCTCTCTGTTATGATGTCACTCAGGTCTTTATTTCTCTTTGTTATGATGTCACTCAGGTCTTTATTTCTCTCTGTTATGATGTCACTCAGGTCTTTTCTTCTCTCTGTTATGATGTCACTCAGGTCTTTACTTCTCTCTGTTATGATGTCACTCCTCTTTATTTCTCTCTGTTATGATGTCACTCAGGTCTTTACTTTTCTCTGTTATGATGTCACTCCTCTTTACTTCTCTCTGTTATGATGTCACTCAGGTCTTTATTTCTCTTTGTTATGATGTCACTCAGGTCTTTATTTCTCTCTGTTATGATGTCACTCAGGTCTTTTCTTCTCTCTGTTATGATGTCACTCAGGTCTTTGCTTCTCTTTGTTATGATGTCACTCCTCTTTACTTCTCTCTGTTATGATGTCTCTCAGGTCTTTACTTCTCTCTGTTATGATGTCACTCCTCTTCACTTCTCTCTGTTATGATGTCACTCAGGTCTTTACTTTTCTCTGTTATGATGTCACTCAGGTCTTTATTTCTCTTTGTTATGATGTCACTCAGGTCTTTACTTCTCTCTGTTATGATGTCACTCAGGTCTTTATTTCTCTTTGTTATGATGTCACTCAGGTCTTTACTTCTCTCTGTTATGATGTCACTCCTCTTCACTTCTCTCTGTTATGATGTCACTCAGGTCTTTACTTCTCTTTGTTATGATGTCACTCCTCTTTACTTCTCTCTGTTATGATGTCACTCAGGTCTTTACTTCTCTCTGTTATGATGTCACTCAGGTCTTTACTTCTCTCTGTTATGATGTCACTCCTCTTTATTTCTCTCTGTTATGATGTCACTCAGGTCTTTACTTTTCTCTGTTATGATGTCAGTCCTCTTTACTTCTCTCTGTTATGATGTCACTCAGGTCTTTATTTCTCTTTGTTATGATGTCACTCAGGTCTTTACTTCTCTTTGTTATGATGTCACTCCTCTTTACTTCTCTCTGTTATGATGTCACTCCTCTTCACTTCTCTCTGTTATGCTGTCACTCAGGTCTTTACTTCTCTCTGTTATGATGTCACTCCTCTTCACTTCTCTCTGTTATGCTGTCACTCAGGTCTTTATTTCTCTTTGTTATGATGTCACTCAGGTCTTTACTTCTCTCTGTTATGATGTCTCTCAGGTCTTTACTTCTCTCTGTTATGATGTCACTCCTCTTCACTTCTCTCTGTTATGATGTCACTCCTCTTCACTTCTCTCTGTTATGATGTCACTCCTCTTCACTTCTCTCTGTTATGATGTCACTCAGGTCTTTATTTCTCTTTGTTATGATGTCACTCAGGTCTTTACTTCTCACTGTTATGATGTCACTCAGGTCTTTACTTCTCTCTGTTATGATGTCACTCCTCTTCACTTCTCTCTGTTATGATGTCACTCCTCTTCACTTCTCTCTGTTATGATGTCACTCCTCTTCACTTCTCTCTGTTATGATGTCACTCAGGTCTTTACTTCTCACTGTTATGATGTCACTCAGGTCTTTACTTCTCTCTGTTATGATGTCACTCCTCTTCACTTCTCTCTGTTATGATGTCACTCAGGTCTTTACTTCTCTCTGTTATGATGTCATTCAGGTCTTTACTTCTCTCTGTTATGATGTCACTCAGGTCTTTATTTCTCTTTGTTATGATGTCACTCAGGTCTTTATTTCTCTCTGTTATGATGTCACTCAGGTCTTTACTTCTCTCTGTTATGATGTCACTCAGGTCTTTACTTTTCTCTGTTATGATGTCACTCCTCTTTACTTCTCTCTGTTATGATGTCACTCAGGTCTTTACTTCTCTTTGTTATGATGTCACTCCTCTTTACTTCTCTCTGTTATGATGTCACTCAGGTCTTTATTTCTCTTTGTTATGATGTCACTCAGGTCTTTACTTCTCTCTGTTATGATGTCTCTCAGGTCTTTACTTCTCTCTGTTATGATGTCACTCCTCTTCACTTCTCTCTGTTATGATGTCACTCCTCTTCACTTCTCTCTGTTATGATGTCACTCAGGTCTTTATTTCTCTTTGTTATGATGTCACTCAGGTCTTTACTTCTCTCTGTTATGATGTCTCTCAGGTCTTTACTTCTCTCTCTTATGATGTCACTCCTCTTCACTTCTCTCTGTTATGATGTCACTCCTCTTCACTTCTCTCTGTTATGATGTCACTCCTCTTCACTTCTCTCTGTTATGATGTCACTCCTCTTCACTTCTCTTTGTTATGATGTCACTCAGGTATTTATTTCTCTTTGTTATGATGTCACTCAGGTCTTTATTTCTCTCTGTTATGATGTCACTCAGGTCTTTATTTCTCTTTGTTATGATGTCACTCAGGTCTTTACTTTTCTCTGTTATGATGTCACTGCTCTTTACTTCTCTCTGTTATGATGTCACTCAGGTCTTTATTTCTCTTTGTTATGATGTCACTCAGGTCTTTACTTCTCTTTGTTATGATGTTACTCCTCTTTACTTTTCTCTGTTATGATGTCACTCAGGTCTTTATTTCTCTCTGTTATGATGTCACTCAGGTCTTTATTTCTCTCTGTTATGATGTCACTCAGGTCTTTATTTCTCTCTGTTATGATGTCACTCAGGTCTTTATTTCTCTTTGTTATGATGTCACTCAGGTCTTTATTTCTCTTTGTTATGATGTCACTCAGGTCTTTACTTCTCTCTGTTATGATGTCACTCCTCTTTACTTCTCTCTGTTATGATGTCACTCAGGTCTTTATTTCTCTTTGTTATGATGTCACTCAGGTCTTTACTTCTCTTTGTTATGATGTCACTCCTCTTTACTTCTCTCTGTTATGATGTCACTCAGGTCTTTATTTCTCTTTGTTATGATGTCACTCAGGTCTTTACTTCTCTCTGTTATGATGTCACTCAGGTCTTTATTTCTCTTTGTTATGATGTCACTCAGGTCTTTACTTCTCTCTGTTATGATGTCACTCAGGTCTTTACTTCTCTCTGTTATGATGTCACTCCTCTTTACTTCTCTCTGTTATGATGTCACTCAGGTCTTTACTTCTCTCTGTTATGATGTCTCTCAGGTCTTTACTTCTCTCTGTTATGATGTCACTCCTCTTCACTTCTCTCTGTTATGATGTCACTCCTCTTCACTTCTCTCTGTTATGATGTCACTCCTCTTCACTTCTCTCTGTTATGATGTCACTCAGGTCTTTATTTCTCTTTGTTATGATGTCACTCAGGTCTTTATTTCTCTCTGTTATGATGTCACTCAGGTCTTTTCTTCTCTCTGTTATGATGTCACTCAGGTCTTTACTTCTCTCTGTTATGATGTCACTCCTCTTTATTTCTCTCTGTTATGATGTCACTCAGGTCTTTACTTTTCTCTGTTATGATGTCACTCCTCTTTACTTCTCTCTGTTATGATGTCACTCAGGTCTTTATTTCTCTTTGTTATGATGTCACTCAGGTCTTTATTTCTCTCTGTTATGATGTCACTCAGGTCTTTTCTTCTCTCTGTTATGATGTCACTCAGGTCTTTGCTTCTCTTTGTTATGATGTCACTCCTCTTTACTTCTCTCTGTTATGATGTCTCTCAGGTCTTTACTTCTCTCTGTTATGATGTCACTCCTCTTCACTTCTCTCTGTTATGATGTCACTCAGGTCTTTACTTTTCTCTGTTATGATGTCACTCAGGTCTTTATTTCTCTTTGTTATGATGTCACTCAGGTCTTTACTTCTCTCTGTTATGATGTCACTCAGGTCTTTATTTCTCTTTGTTATGATGTCACTCAGGTCTTTACTTCTCTCTGTTATGATGTCACTCCTCTTCACTTCTCTCTGTTATGATGTCACTCAGGTCTTTACTTCTCTTTGTTATGATGTCACTCCTCTTTACTTCTCTCTGTTATGATGTCACTCAGGTCTTTACTTCTCTCTGTTATGATGTCACTCAGGTCTTTACTTCTCTCTGTTATGATGTCACTCCTCTTTATTTCTCTCTGTTATGATGTCACTCAGGTCTTTACTTTTCTCTGTTATGATGTCAGTCCTCTTTACTTCTCTCTGTTATGATGTCACTCAGGTCTTTATTTCTCTTTGTTATGATGTCACTCAGGTCTTTACTTCTCTTTGTTATGATGTCACTCCTCTTTACTTCTCTCTGTTATGATGTCACTCCTCTTCACTTCTCTCTGTTATGCTGTCACTCAGGTCTTTACTTCTCTCTGTTATGATGTCACTCCTCTTCACTTCTCTCTGTTATGCTGTCACTCAGGTCTTTATTTCTCTTTGTTATGATGTCACTCAGGTCTTTACTTCTCTCTGTTATGATGTCTCTCAGGTCTTTACTTCTCTCTGTTATGATGTCACTCCTCTTCACTTCTCTCTGTTATGATGTCACTCCTCTTCACTTCTCTCTGTTATGATGTCACTCCTCTTCACTTCTCTCTGTTATGATGTCACTCAGGTCTTTATTTCTCTTTGTTATGATGTCACTCAGGTCTTTACTTCTCACTGTTATGATGTCACTCAGGTCTTTACTTCTCTCTGTTATGATGTCACTCCTCTTCACTTCTCTCTGTTATGATGTCACTCCTCTTCACTTCTCTCTGTTATGATGTCACTCCTCTTCACTTCTCTCTGTTATGATGTCACTCAGGTCTTTACTTCTCACTGTTATGATGTCACTCAGGTCTTTACTTCTCTCTGTTATGATGTCACTCCTCTTCACTTCTCTCTGTTATGATGTCACTCAGGTCTTTACTTCTCTCTGTTATGATGTCATTCAGGTCTTTACTTCTCTCTGTTATGATGTCACTCAGGTCTTTATTTCTCTTTGTTATGATGTCACTCAGGTCTTTATTTCTCTCCTTTATGATGTCACTCAGGTCTTTACTTCTCTCTGTTATGATGTCACTCAGGTCTTTACTTTTCTCTGTTATGATGTCACTCCTCTTTACTTCTCTCTGTTATGATGTCACTCAGGTCTTTACTTCTCTTTGTTATGATGTCACTCCTCTTTACTTCTCTCTGTTATGATGTCACTCAGGTCTTTATTTCTCTTTGTTATGATGTCACTCAGGTCTTTACTTCTCTCTGTTATGATGTCTCTCAGGTCTTTACTTCTCTCTGTTATGATGTCACTCCTCTTCACTTCTCTCTGTTATGATGTCACTCCTCTTCACTTCTCTCTGTTATGATGTCACTCAGGTCTTTATTTCTCTTTGTTATGATGTCACTCAGGTCTTTACTTCTCTCTGTTATGATGTCTCTCAGGTCTTTACTTCTCTCTGTTATGATGTCACTCCTCTTCACTTCTCTCTGTTATGATGTCACTCCTCTTCACTTCTCTCTGTTATGATGTCACTCCTCTTCACTTCTCTCTGTTATGATGTCACTCCTCTTCACTTCTCTTTGTTATGATGTCACTCAGGTATTTATTTCTCTTTGTTATGATGTCACTCAGGTCTTTATTTCTCTCTGTTATGATGTCACTCAGGTCTTTATTTCTCTTTGTTATGATGTCACTCAGGTCTTTACTTTTCTCTGTTATGATGTCACTGCTCTTTACTTCTCTCTGTTATGATGTCACTCAGGTCTTTATTTCTCTTTGTTATGATGTCACTCAGGTCTTTACTTCTCTTTGTTATGATGTTACTCCTCTTTACTTTTCTCTGTTATGATGTCACTCAGGTCTTTATTTCTCTCTGTTATGATGTCACTCAGGTCTTTATTTCTCTCTGTTATGATGTCACTCAGGTCTTTATTTCTCTCTGTTATGATGTCACTCAGGTCTTTATTTCTCTTTGTTATGATGTCACTCAGGTCTTTACTTCTCTCTGTTATGATGTCACTCCTCTTTACTTCTCTCTGTTATGATGTCACTCAGGTCTTTATTTCTCTTTGTTATGATGTCACTCAGGTCTTTACTTCTCTTTGTTATGATGTCACTCCTCTTTACTTCTCTCTGTTATGATGTCACTCAGGTCTTTATTTCTCTTTGTTATGATGTCACTCAGGTCTTTACTTCTCTCTGTTATGATGTCACTCAGGTCTTTATTTCTCTTTGTTATGATGTCACTCAGGTCTTTACTTCTCTCTGTTATGATGTCACTCAGGTCTTTACTTCTCTCTGTTATGATGTCACTCCTCTTTACTTCTCTCTGTTATGATGTCACTCAGGTCTTTACTTCTCTCTGTTATGATGTCTCTCAGGTCTTTACTTCTCTCTGTTATGATGTCACTCCTCTTCACTTCTCTCTGTTATGATGTCACTCCTCTTCACTTCTCTCTGTTATGATGTCACTCCTCTTCACTTCTCTCTGTTATGATGTCACTCAGGTCTTTATTTCTCTTTGTTATGATGTCACTCAGGTCTTTATTTCTCTCTGTTATGATGTCACTCAGGTCTTTTCTTCTCTCTGTTATGATGTCACTCAGGTCTTTACTTCTCTCTGTTATGATGTCACTCCTCTTTATTTCTCTCTGTTATGATGTCACTCAGGTCTTTACTTTTCTCTGTTATGATGTCACTCCTCTTTACTTCTCTCTGTTATGATGTCACTCAGGTCTTTATTTCTCTTTGTTATGATGTCACTCAGGTCTTTATTTCTCTCTGTTATGATGTCACTCAGGTCTTTTCTTCTCTCTGTTATGATGTCACTCAGGTCTTTGCTTCTCTTTGTTATGATGTCACTCCTCTTTACTTCTCTCTGTTATGATGTCTCTCAGGTCTTTACTTCTCTCTGTTATGATGTCACTCCTCTTCACTTCTCTCTGTTATGATGTCACTCAGGTCTTTACTTTTCTCTGTTATGATGTCACTCAGGTCTTTATTTCTCTTTGTTATGATGTCACTCAGGTCTTTACTTCTCTCTGTTATGATGTCACTCAGGTCTTTATTTCTCTTTGTTATGATGTCACTCAGGTCTTTACTTCTCTCTGTTATGATGTCACTCCTCTTCACTTCTCTCTGTTATGATGTCACTCAGGTCTTTACTTCTCTTTGTTATGATGTCACTCCTCTTTACTTCTCTCTGTTATGATGTCACTCAGGTCTTTACTTCTCTCTGTTATGATGTCACTCAGGTCTTTACTTCTCTCTGTTATGATGTCACTCCTCTTTATTTCTCTCTGTTATGATGTCACTCAGGTCTTTACTTTTCTCTGTTATGATGTCAGTCCTCTTTACTTCTCTCTGTTATGATGTCACTCAGGTCTTTATTTCTCTTTGTTATGATGTCACTCAGGTCTTTACTTCTCTTTGTTATGATGTCACTCCTCTTTACTTCTCTCTGTTATGATGTCACTCCTCTTCACTTCTCTCTGTTATGCTGTCACTCAGGTCTTTACTTCTCTCTGTTATGATGTCACTCCTCTTCACTTCTCTCTGTTATGCTGTCACTCAGGTCTTTATTTCTCTTTGTTATGATGTCACTCAGGTCTTTACTTCTCTCTGTTATGATGTCTCTCAGGTCTTTACTTCTCTCTGTTATGATGTCACTCCTCTTCACTTCTCTCTGTTATGATGTCACTCCTCTTCACTTCTCTCTGTTATGATGTCACTCCTCTTCACTTCTCTCTGTTATGATGTCACTCAGGTCTTTATTTCTCTTTGTTATGATGTCACTCAGGTCTTTACTTCTCACTGTTATGATGTCACTCAGGTCTTTACTTCTCTCTGTTATGATGTCACTCCTCTTCACTTCTCTCTGTTATGATGTCACTCCTCTTCACTTCTCTCTGTTATGATGTCACTCCTCTTCACTTCTCTCTGTTATGATGTCACTCAGGTCTTTACTTCTCACTGTTATGATGTCACTCAGGTCTTTACTTCTCTCTGTTATGATGTCACTCCTCTTCACTTCTCTCTGTTATGATGTCACTCAGGTCTTTACTTCTCTCTGTTATGATGTCATTCAGGTCTTTACTTCTCTCTGTTATGATGTCACTCAGGTCTTTATTTCTCTTTGTTATGATGTCACTCAGGTCTTTATTTCTCTCTGTTATGATGTCACTCAGGTCTTTACTTCTCTCTGTTATGATGTCACTCAGGTCTTTACTTTTCTCTGTTATGATGTCACTCCTCTTTACTTCTCTCTGTTATGATGTCACTCAGGTCTTTATTTCTCTTTGTTATGATGTCACTCAGGTCTTTACTTCTCTCTGTTATGATGTCACTCAGGTCTTTACTTCTCTCTGTTATGATGTCACTCCTCTTTACTTCTCTCTGTTATGATGTCACTCAGGTCTTTACTTCTCTCTGTTATGATGTCTCTCAGGTCTTTACTTCTCTCTGTTATGATGTCACTCCTCTTCACTTCTCTCTGTTATGATGTCACTCCTCTTCACTTCTCTCTGTTATGATGTCACTCCTCTTCACTTCTCTCTGTTATGATGTCACTCAGGTCTTTATTTCTCTTTGTTATGATGTCACTCAGGTCTTTATTTCTCTCTGTTATGATGTCACTCAGGTCTTTTCTTCTCTCTGTTATGATGTCACTCAGGTCTTTACTTCTCTCTGTTATGATGTCACTCCTCTTTATTTCTCTCTGTTATGATGTCACTCAGGTCTTTACTTTTCTCTGTTATGATGTCACTCCTCTTTACTTCTCTCTGTTATGATGTCACTCAGGTCTTTATTTCTCTTTGTTATGATGTCACTCAGGTCTTTATTTCTCTCTGTTATGATGTCACTCAGGTCTTTTCTTCTCTCTGTTATGATGTCACTCAGGTCTTTGCTTCTCTTTGTTATGATGTCACTCCTCTTTACTTCTCTCTGTTATGATGTCTCTCAGGTCTTTACTTCTCTCTGTTATGATGTCACTCCTCTTCACTTCTCTCTGTTATGATGTCACTCAGGTCTTTACTTTTCTCTGTTATGATGTCACTCAGGTCTTTATTTCTCTTTGTTATGATGTCACTCAGGTCTTTACTTCTCTCTGTTATGATGTCACTCAGGTCTTTATTTCTCTTTGTTATGATGTCACTCAGGTCTTTACTTCTCTCTGTTATGATGTCACTCCTCTTCACTTCTCTCTGTTATGATGTCACTCAGGTCTTTACTTCTCTTTGTTATGATGTCACTCCTCTTTACTTCTCTCTGTTATGATGTCACTCAGGTCTTTACTTCTCTCTGTTATGATGTCACTCAGGTCTTTACTTCTCTCTGTTATGATGTCACTCCTCTTTATTTCTCTCTGTTATGATGTCACTCAGGTCTTTACTTTTCTCTGTTATGATGTCAGTCCTCTTTACTTCTCTCTGTTATGATGTCACTCAGGTCTTTATTTCTCTTTGTTATGATGTCACTCAGGTCTTTACTTCTCTTTGTTATGATGTCACTCCTCTTTACTTCTCTCTGTTATGATGTCACTCCTCTTCACTTCTCTCTGTTATGCTGTCACTCAGGTCTTTACTTCTCTCTGTTATGATGTCACTCCTCTTCACTTCTCTCTGTTATGCTGTCACTCAGGTCTTTATTTCTCTTTGTTATGATGTCACTCAGGTCTTTACTTCTCTCTGTTATGATGTCTCTCAGGTCTTTACTTCTCTCTGTTATGATGTCACTCCTCTTCACTTCTCTCTGTTATGATGTCACTCCTCTTCACTTCTCTCTGTTATGATGTCACTCCTCTTCACTTCTCTCTGTTATGATGTCACTCAGGTCTTTATTTCTCTTTGTTATGATGTCACTCAGGTCTTTACTTCTCACTGTTATGATGTCACTCAGGTCTTTACTTCTCTCTGTTATGATGTCACTCCTCTTCACTTCTCTCTGTTATGATGTCACTCCTCTTCACTTCTCTCTGTTATGATGTCACTCCTCTTCACTTCTCTCTGTTATGATGTCACTCAGGTCTTTACTTCTCACTGTTATGATGTCACTCAGGTCTTTACTTCTCTCTGTTATGATGTCACTCCTCTTCACTTCTCTCTGTTATGATGTCACTCAGGTCTTTACTTCTCTCTGTTATGATGTCATTCAGGTCTTTACTTCTCTCTGTTATGATGTCACTCAGGTCTTTATTTCTCTTTGTTATGATGTCACTCAGGTCTTTATTTCTCTCTGTTATGATGTCACTCAGGTCTTTACTTCTCTCTGTTATGATGTCACTCAGGTCTTTACTTTTCTCTGTTATGATGTCACTCCTCTTTACTTCTCTCTGTTATGATGTCACTCAGGTCTTTACTTCTCTTTGTTATGATGTCACTCCTCTTTACTTCTCTCTGTTATGATGTCACTCAGGTCTTTATTTCTCTTTGTTATGATGTCACTCAGGTCTTTACTTCTCTCTGTTATGATGTCACTCCTCTTCACTTCTCTCTGTTATGATGTCACTCAGGTCTTTACTTCTCTCTGTTATGATGTCACTCAGGTCTTTATTTCTCTTTGTTATGATGTCACTCAGGTCTTTACTTCTCTCTGTTATGATGTCACTCCTCTTCACTTCTCTCTGTTATGCTGTCACTCAGGTCTTTATTTCTCTTTGTTATGATGTCACTCAGGTCTTTACTTCTCTCTGTTATGATGTCTCTCAGGTCTTTACTTCTCTCTGTTATGATGTCACTCCTCTTCACTTCTCTCTGTTATGATGTCACTCCTCTTCACTTCTCTCTGTTATGATGTCACTCCTCTTCACTTCTCTCTGTTATGATGTCACTCAGGTCTTTATTTCTCTTTGTTATGATGTCACTCAGGTCTTTACTTCTCACTGTTATGATGTCACTCAGGTCTTTACTTCTCTCTGTTATGATGTCACTCCTCTTCACTTCTCTCTGTTATGATGTCACTCCTCTTCACTTCTCTCTGTTATGATGTCACTCCTCTTCACTTCTCTCTGTTATGATGTCACTCAGGTCTTTACTTCTCACTGTTATGATGTCACTCAGGTCTTTACTTCTCTCTGTTATGATGTCACTCCTCTTCACTTCTCTCTGTTATGATGTCACTCAGGTCTTTACTTCTCTCTGTTATGATGTCATTCAGGTCTTTACTTCTCTCTGTTATGATGTCACTCAGGTCTTTATTTCTCTTTGTTATGATGTCACTCAGGTCTTTATTTCTCTCTGTTATGATGTCACTCAGGTCTTTACTTCTCTCTGTTATGATGTCACTCAGGTCTTTACTTTTCTCTGTTATGATGTCACTCCTCTTTACTTCTCTCTGTTATGATGTCACTCAGGTCTTTACTTCTCTTTGTTATGATGTCACTCCTCTTTACTTCTCTCTGTTATGATGTCACTCAGGTCTTTATTTCTCTTTGTTATGATGTCACTCAGGTCTTTACTTCTCTCTGTTATGATGTCACTCCTCTTCACTTCTCTCTGTTATGATGTCACTCAGGTCTTTACTTCTCTCTGTTATGATGTCACTCCTCTTCACTTCTCTCTGTTATGATGTCACTCAGGTCTTTACTTCTCTCTGTTATGATGTCACTCAGGTCTTTACTTCTCTCTGTTATGATGTCACTCAGGTCTTTATTTCTCTTTGTTATGATGTCACTCAGGTCTTTACTTCTCTCTGTTATGATGTCTCTCAGGTCTTTACTTCTCTCTGTTATGATGTCACTCCTCTTCACTTCTCTCTGTTATGATGTCACTCCTCTTCACTTCTCTCTGTTATGATGTCACTCCTCTTCACTTCTCTCTGTTATGATGTCACTCAGGTCTTTATTTCTCTTTGTTATGATGTCACTCAGGTCTTTACTTCTCTCTGTTATGATGTCTCTCAGGTCTTTACTTCTCTCTGTTATGATGTCACTCCTCTTCACTTCTCTCTGTTATGATGTCACTCAGGTCTTTATTTCTCTTTGTTATGATGTCACTCAGGTCTTTACTTCTCTCTGTTATGATGTCTCTCAGGTCTTTACTTCTCTCTGTTATGATGTCACTCCTCTTCACTTCTCTCTGTTATGATGTCACTCCTCTTCACTTCTCTCTGTTATGATGTCACTCCTCTTCACTTCTCTCTGTTATGCTGTCACTCAGGTCTTTATTTCTCTTTGTTATGATGTCACTCAGGTCTTTACTTCTCTCTGTTATGATGTCTCTCAGGTCTTTACTTCTCTCTGTTATGATGTCACTCCTCTTCACTTCTCTCTGTTATGATGTCACTCCTCTTCACTTCTCTCTGTTATGATGTCACTCCTCTTCACTTCTCTCTGTTATGATGTCACTCAGGTCTTTATTTCTCTTTGTTATGATGTCACTCAGGTCTTTACTTCTCACTGTTATGATGTCACTCAGGTCTTTACTTCTCTCTGTTATGATGTCACTCCTCTTCACTTCTCTCTGTTATGATGTCACTCCTCTTCACTTCTCTCTGTTATGATGTCACTCCTCTTCACTTCTCTCTGTTATGATGTCACTCAGGTCTTTACTTCTCACTGTTATGATGTCACTCAGGTCTTTACTTCTCTCTGTTATGATGTCACTCCTCTTCACTTCTCTCTGTTATGATGTCACTCAGGTCTTTACTTCTCTCTGTTATGATGTCACTCAGGTCTTTACTTCTCTCTGTTATGATGTCACTCAGGTCTTTACTTCTCTCTGTTATGATGTCACTCAGGTCTTTATTTCTCTTTGTTATGATGTCACTCAGGTCTTTATTTCTCTTTGTTATGATGTCACTCAGGTCTTTATTTCTCTCTGTTATGATGTCACTCAGGTCTTTTCTTCTCTCTGTTATGATGTCACTCAGGTCTTTGCTTCTCTTTGTTATGATGTCACTCCTCTTTACTTCTCTCTGTTATGATGTCTCTCAGGTCTTTACTTCTCTCTGTTATGATGTCACTCAGGTCTTTGCTTCTCTTTGTTATGATGTCACTCCTCTTTACTTCTCTCTGTTATGATGTCACTCAGGTCTTTATTTATCTCTGTTATGATGTCACTCAGGTCTTTACTTCTCTCTGTTATGATGTCACTCAGGTCTTTATTTCTCTTTGTTATGATGTCACTCAGGTCTTTATTTCTCTCTGTTATGATGTCACTCAGGTCTTTATTTCTCTTTGTTATGATGTCACTCAGGTCTTTACTTTTCTCTGTTATGATGTCACTCCTCTTTACTTCTCTCTGTTATGATGTCACTCAGGTCTTTATTTCTCTTTGTTATGATGTCACTCAGGTCTTTACTTCTCTTTGTTATGATGTCACTCCTCTTTACTTCTCTCTGTTATGATGTCACTCAGGTCTTTATTTCTCTTTGTTATGATGTCACTCCTCTTTACTTCTCTCTGTTATGATGTCACTCAGGTCTTTATTTCTCTTTGTTATGATGTCACTCAGGTCTTTACTTCTCTCTGTTATGATGTCACTCCTCTTCACTTCTCTCTGTTATGATGTCACTCAGGTCTTTACTTCTCTTTGTTATGATGTCACTCCTCTTTACTTCTCTCTGTTATGATGTCACTCAGGTCTTTATTTCTCTTTGTTATGATGTCACTCAGGTCTTTACTTCTCACTGTTATGATGTCACTCAGGTCTTTACTTCTCTCTGTTATGATGTCACTCCTCTTCACTTCTCTCTGTTATGATGTCACTCAGGTCTTTACTTCTCTCTGTTATGATGTCACTCAGGTCTTTACTTCTCTCTGTTATGATGTCACTCCTCTTTATTTCTCTCTGTTATGATGTCACTCAGGTCTTTACTTTTCTCTGTTATGATGTCAGTCCTCTTTACTTCTCTCTGTTGTGATGTCACTCAGGTCTTTACTTTTCTCTGTTATGATGTCAGTCCTCTTTACTTCTCTCTGTTATGATGTCACTCAGGTCTTTATTTCTCTTTGTTATGATGTCACTCAGGTCTTTACTTCTCTTTGTTATGATGTCACTCCTCTTTACTTCTCTCTGTTATGATGTCACTCAGGTCTTTATTTCTCTTTGTTATGATGTCACTCAGGTCTTTACTTCTCTCTGTTATGATGTCACTCAGGTCTTTACTTTTCTCTGTTATGATGTCACTCCTCTTTACTTCTCTCTGTTATGATGTCACTCAGGTCTTTACTTCTCTTTGTTATGATGTCACTCCTCTTTACTTCTCTCTGTTATGATGTCACTCAGGTCTTTATTTCTCTTTGTTATGATGTCACTCAGGTCTTTTCTTCTCTCTGTTATGATGTCTCTCAGGTCTTTACTTCTCTCTGTTATGATGTCACTCCTCTTCACTTCTCTCTGTTATGATGTCACTCCTCTTCACTTCTCTCTGTTATGATGTCACTCCTCTTCACTTCTCTCTGTTATGATGTCACTCAGGTCTTTATTTCTCTTTGTTATGATGTCACTCAGGTCTTTACTTCTCTCTGTTATGATGTCTCTCAGGTCTTTACTTCTCTCTGTTATGATGTCACTCCTCTTCACTTCTCTCTGTTATGATGTCACTCAGGTCTTTATTTCTCTCTGTTATGATGTCACTCAGGTCTTTATTTCTCTCTGTTATGATGTCACTCAGGTCTTTATTTCTCTCTGTTATGATGTCACTCAGGTCTTTATTTCTCTTTGTTATGATGTCACTCAGGTCTTTACTTCTCTCTGTTATGATGTCACTCAGGTCTTTATTTCTCTTTGTTATGATGTCACTCAGGTCTTTATTTCTCTCTGTTATGATGTCACTCAGGTCTTTATTTCTCTTTGTTATGATGTCACTCCTCTTCACTTCTCTCTGTTATGATGTCACTCCTCTTCACTTCTCTTTGTTATGATGTCACTCAGGTCTTTACTTCTCTCTGTTATGATGTCACTCAGGTCTTTATTTCTCTTTGTTATGATGTCACTCAGGTCTTTACTTCTCTCTGTTATGATGTCACTCAGGTCTTTATTTCTCTTTGTTATGATGTCACTCAGGTCTTTATTTCTCTCTGTTATGATGTCACTCAGGTCTTTATTTCTCTTTGTTATGATGTCACTCAGGTCTTTACTTTTCTCTGTTATGATGTCACTCCTCTTTACTTCTCTCTGTTATGATGTCACTCAGGTCTTTATTTCTCTTTGTTATGATGTCACTCAGGTCTTTACTTCTCTTTGTTATGATGTCACTCCTCTTTACTTTTCTCTGTTATGATGTCACTCAGGTCTTTATTTCTCTCTGTTATGATGTCACTCAGGTCTTTATTTCTCTCTGTTATGATGTCACTCAGGTCTTTATTTCTCTCTGTTATGATGTCACTCAGGTCTTTATTTCTCTTTGTTATGATGTCACTCAGGTCTTTACTTCTCTCTGTTATGATGTCACTCCTCTTTACTTCTCTCTGTTATGATGTCACTCAGGTCTTTATTTCTCTTTGTTATGATGTCACTCAGGTCTTTACTTCTCTTTGTTATGATGTCACTCCTCTTTACTTCTCTCTGTTATGATGTCACTCAGGTCTTTATTTCTCTTTGTTATGATGTCACTCAGGTCTTTACTTCTCTCTGTTATGATGTCTCTCAGGTCTTTACTTCTCTCTGTTATGATGTCACTCCTCTTCACTTCTCTCTGTTATGATGTCACTCCTCTTCACTTCTCTCTGTTATGATGTCACTCAGGTCTTTATTTCTCTTTGTTATGATGTCACTCAGGTCTTTACTTCTCTCTGTTATGATGTCTCTCAGGTCTTTACTTCTCTCTGTTATGATGTCACTCCTCTTCACTTCTCTCTGTTATGATGTCACTCCTCTTCACTTCTCTCTGTTATGATGTCAGTCCTCTTCACTTCTCTCTGTTATGATGTCACTCAGGTCTTTATTTCTCTTTGTTATGATGTCACTCAGGTCTTTACTTCTCTCTGTTATGATGTCTCTCAAGTCTTTACTTCTCTCTGTTATGATGTCACTCCTCTTCACTTCTCTCTGTTATGATGTCACTCCTCTTCACTTCTCTCTGTTATGATGTCACTCCTCTTCACTTCTCTCTGTTATGATGTCACTCCTCTTCACTTCTCTCTGTTATGATGTCACTCAGGTCTTTATTTCTCTTTGTTATGATGTCACTCAGGTCTTTACTTCTCACTGTTATGATGTCACTCAGGTCTTTACTTCTCTCTGTTATGATGTCACTCAGGTCTTTATTTCTCTTTGTTATGATGTCACTCAGGTATTTATTTCTCTTTGTTATGATGTCACTCAGGTCTTTACTTCTCTCTGTTATGATGTCACTCAGGTCTTTATTTCTCTTTGTTATGATGTCACTCAGGTCTTTACTTCTCTCTGTTATGATGTCACTCAGGTCTTTATTTCTCTTTGTTATGATGTCACTCAGGTCTTTATTTCTCTCTGTTATGATGTCACTCAGGTCTTTATTTCTCTCTGTTATGATGTCACTCAGGTCTTTATTTCTCTTTGTTATGATGTCACTCAGGTCTTTACTTCTCTCTGTTATGATGTCTCTCAGGTCTTTACTTCTCTCTGTTATGATGTCACTCCTCTTCACTTCTCTCTGTTATGATGTCACTCCTCTTCACTTCTCTCTGTTATGATGTCACTCAGGTCTTTATTTCTCTTTGTTATGATGTCACTCAGGTCTTTACTTCTCTCTGTTATGATGTCTCTCAGGTCTTTACTTCTCTCTGTTATGATGTCACTCCTCTTCACTTCTCTCTGTTATGATGTCACTCCTCTTCACTTCTCTCTGTTATGATGTCAGTCCTCTTCACTTCTCTCTGTTATGATGTCACTCAGGTCTTTATTTCTCTTTGTTATGATGTCACTCAGGTCTTTACTTCTCTCTGTTATGATGTCTCTCAAGTCTTTACTTCTCTCTGTTATGATGTCACTCCTCTTCACTTCTCTCTGTTATGATGTCACTCCTCTTCACTTCTCTCTGTTATGATGTCACTCCTCTTCACTTCTCTCTGTTATGATGTCACTCCTCTTCACTTCTCTCTGTTATGATGTCACTCAGGTCTTTATTTCTCTTTGTTATGATGTCACTCAGGTCTTTACTTCTCACTGTTATGATGTCACTCAGGTCTTTACTTCTCTCTGTTATGATGTCACTCAGGTCTTTATTTCTCTTTGTTATGATGTCACTCAGGTATTTATTTCTCTTTGTTATGATGTCACTCAGGTCTTTACTTCTCTCTGTTATGATGTCACTCAGGTCTTTATTTCTCTTTGTTATGATGTCACTCAGGTCTTTACTTCTCTCTGTTATGATGTCACTCAGGTCTTTATTTCTCTTTGTTATGATGTCACTCAGGTCTTTATTTCTCTCTGTTATGATGTCACTCAGGTCTTTATTTCTCTCTGTTATGATGTCACTCAGGTCTTTATTTCTCTTTGTTATGATGTCACTCAGGTCTTTATTTCTCTCTGTTATGATGTCACTCAGGTCTTTATTTCTCTTTGTTATGATGTCACTCCTCTTCACTTCTCTCTGTTATGATGTCACTCCTCTTCACTTCTCTTTGTTATGATGTCACTCAGGTCTTTACTTCTCTCTGTTATGATGTCACTCAGGTCTTTATTTCTCTTTGTTATGATGTCACTCAGGTCTTTACTTCTCTCTGTTATGATGTCACTCAGGTCTTTATTTCTCTTTGTTATGATGTCACTCAGGTCTTTATTTCTCTCTGTTATGATGTCACTCAGGTCTTTATTTCTCTTTGTTATGATGTCACTCAGGTCTTTACTTTTCTCTGTTATGATGTCACTCCTCTTTACTTCTCTCTGTTATGATGTCACTCAGGTCTTTATTTCTCTTTGTTATGATGTCACTCAGGTCTTTACTTCTCTTTGTTATGATGTCACTCCTCTTTACTTTTCTCTGTTATGATGTCACTCAGGTCTTTATTTCTCTCTGTTATGATGTCACTCAGGTCTTTATTTCTCTCTGTTATGATGTCACTCAGGTCTTTATTTCTCTCTGTTATGATGTCACTCAGGTCTTTATTTCTCTTTGTTATGATGTCACTCAGGTCTTTACTTCTCTCTGTTATGATGTCACTCCTCTTTACTTCTCTCTGTTATGATGTCACTCAGGTCTTTATTTCTCTTTGTTATGATGTCACTCAGGTCTTTACTTCTCTTTGTTATGATGTCACTCCTCTTTACTTCTCTCTGTTATGATGTCACTCAGGTCTTTATTTCTCTTTGTTATGATGTCACTCAGGTCTTTACTTCTCTCTGTTATGATGTCTCTCAGGTCTTTACTTCTCTCTGTTATGATGTCACTCCTCTTCACTTCTCTCTGTTATGATGTCACTCCTCTTCACTTCTCTCTGTTATGATGTCACTCAGGTCTTTATTTCTCTTTGTTATGATGTCACTCAGGTCTTTACTTCTCTCTGTTATGATGTCTCTCAGGTCTTTACTTCTCTCTGTTATGATGTCACTCCTCTTCACTTCTCTCTGTTATGATGTCACTCCTCTTCACTTCTCTCTGTTATGATGTCAGTCCTCTTCACTTCTCTCTGTTATGATGTCACTCAGGTCTTTATTTCTCTTTGTTATGATGTCACTCAGGTCTTTACTTCTCTCTGTTATGATGTCTCTCAAGTCTTTACTTCTCTCTGTTATGATGTCACTCCTCTTCACTTCTCTCTGTTATGATGTCACTCCTCTTCACTTCTCTCTGTTATGATGTCACTCCTCTTCACTTCTCTCTGTTATGATGTCACTCCTCTTCACTTCTCTCTGTTATGATGTCACTCAGGTCTTTATTTCTCTTTGTTATGATGTCACTCAGGTCTTTACTTCTCACTGTTATGATGTCACTCAGGTCTTTACTTCTCTCTGTTATGATGTCACTCAGGTCTTTATTTCTCTTTGTTATGATGTCACTCAGGTATTTATTTCTCTTTGTTATGATGTCACTCAGGTCTTTACTTCTCTCTGTTATGATGTCACTCAGGTCTTTATTTCTCTTTGTTATGATGTCACTCAGGTCTTTACTTCTCTCTGTTATGATGTCACTCAGGTCTTTATTTCTCTTTGTTATGATGTCACTCAGGTCTTTATTTCTCTCTGTTATGATGTCACTCAGGTCTTTATTTCTCTTTGTTATGATGTCACTCAGGTCTTTACTTTTCTCTGTTATGATGTCACTCCTCTTTACTTCTCTCTGTTATGATGTCACTCAGGTCTTTATTTCTCTTTGTTATGATGTCACTCAGGTCTTTATTTCTCTCTGTTATGATGTCACTCAGGTCTTTACTTCTCTCTGTTATGATGTCACTCAGGTCTTTATTTCTCTTTGTTATGATGTCACTCAGGTCTTTATTTCTCTCTGTTATGATGTCACTCAGGTCTTTATTTCTCTCTGTTATGATGTCACTCAGGTCTTTACTTTTCTCTGTTATGATGTCACTCCTCTTTACTTCTCTCTGTTATGATGTCACTCAGGTCTTTACTTCTCTTTGTTATGATGTCACTGCTCTTTACTTCTCTCTGTTATGATGTCTCTCAGGTCTTTATTTCTCTTTGTTATGATGTCACTCAGGTCTTTATTTCTCTTTGTTATGATGTCACTCAGGTCTTTACTTCTCTCTGTTATGATGTCACTCAGGTCTTTATTTCTCTCTGTTATGATGTCACTCAGGTCTTTATTTCTCTCTGTTATGATGTCACTCAGGTCTTTATTTCTCTTTGTTATGATGTCACTCAGGTCTTTACTTCTCTCTGTTATGATGTCACTCAGGTCTTTATTTCTCTTTGTTATGATGTCACTCAGGTCTTTATTTCTCTCTGTTATGATGTCACTCAGGTCTTTATTTCTCTTTGTTATGATGTCACTCCTCTTCACTTCTCTCTGTTATGATGTCACTCCTCTTCACTTCTCTTTGTTATGATGTCACTCAGGTCTTTACTTCTCTCTGTTATGATGTCACTCAGGTCTTTATTTCTCTTTGTTATGATGTCACTCAGGTCTTTACTTCTCTCTGTTATGATGTCACTCAGGTCTTTATTTCTCTTTGTTATGATGTCACTCAGGTCTTTATTTCTCTCTGTTATGATGTCACTCAGGTCTTTACTTTTCTCTGTTATGATGTCACTCCTCTTTACTTCTCTCTGTTATGATGTCACTCAGGTCTTTATTTCTCTTTGTTATGATGTCACTCAGGTCTTTACTTCTCTTTGTTATGATGTCACTCCTCTTTACTTTTCTCTGTTATGATGTCACTCAGGTCTTTATTTCTCTCTGTTATGATGTCACTCAGGTCTTTATTTCTCTCTGTTATGATGTCACTCAGGTCTTTATTTCTCTCTGTTATGATGTCACTCAGGTCTTTATTTCTCTTTGTTATGATGTCACTCAGGTCTTTACTTCTCTTTGTTATGATGTCACTCCTCTTTACTTCTCTCTGTTATGATGTCACTCAGGTCTTTATTTCTCTTTGTTATGATGTCACTCAGGTCTTTACTTCTCTCTGTTATGATGTCTCTCAGGTCTTTACTTCTCTCTGTTATGATGTCACTCAGGTCTTTATTTCTCTTTGTTATGATGTCTCTCAGGTCTTTACTTCTCTCTGTTATGATGTCACTCCTCTTCACTTCTCTCTGTTATGATGTCACTCCTCTTCACTTCTCTCTGTTATGATGTCACTCCTCTTCACTTCTCTCTGTTATGATGTCACTCCTCTTCACTTCTCTCTGTTATGATGTCACTCAGGTCTTTATTTCTCTTTGTTATGATGTCACTCAGGTCTTTACTTCTCACTGTTATGATGTCACTCAGGTCTTTACTTCTCTCTGTTATGATGTCACTCAGGTCTTTATTTCTCTTTGTTATGATGTCACTCAGGTATTTATTTCTCTTTGTTATGATGTCACTCAGGTCTTTACTTCTCTCTGTTATGATGTCACTCAGGTCTTTATTTCTCTTTGTTATGATGTCACTCAGGTCTTTACTTCTCTCTGTTATGATGTCACTCAGGTCTTTATTTCTCTTTGTTATGATGTCACTCAGGTCTTTATTTCTCTCTGTTATGATGTCACTCAGGTCTTTATTTCTCTCTGTTATGATGTCACTCAGGTCTTTATTTCTCTTTGTTATGATGTCACTCAGGTCTTTATTTCTCTCTGTTATGATGTCACTCAGGTCTTTATTTCTCTTTGTTATGATGTCACTCCTCTTCACTTCTCTCTGTTATGATGTCACTCCTCTTCACTTCTCTTTGTTATGATGTCACTCAGGTCTTTACTTCTCTCTGTTATGATGTCACTCAGGTCTTTATTTCTCTTTGTTATGATGTCACTCAGGTCTTTACTTCTCTCTGTTATGATGTCACTCAGGTCTTTATTTCTCTTTGTTATGATGTCACTCAGGTCTTTATTTCTCTCTGTTATGATGTCACTCAGGTCTTTATTTCTCTTTGTTATGATGTCACTCAGGTCTTTACTTTTCTCTGTTATGATGTCACTCCTCTTTACTTCTCTCTGTTATGATGTCACTCAGGTCTTTATTTCTCTTTGTTATGATGTCACTCAGGTCTTTACTTCTCTTTGTTATGATGTCACTCCTCTTTACTTTTCTCTGTTATGATGTCACTCAGGTCTTTATTTCTCTCTGTTATGATGTCACTCAGGTCTTTATTTCTCTCTGTTATGATGTCACTCAGGTCTTTATTTCTCTCTGTTATGATGTCACTCAGGTCTTTATTTCTCTTTGTTATGATGTCACTCAGGTCTTTACTTCTCTCTGTTATGATGTCACTCCTCTTTACTTCTCTCTGTTATGATGTCACTCAGGTCTTTATTTCTCTTTGTTATGATGTCACTCAGGTCTTTACTTCTCTTTGTTATGATGTCACTCCTCTTTACTTCTCTCTGTTATGATGTCACTCAGGTCTTTATTTCTCTTTGTTATGATGTCACTCAGGTCTTTACTTCTCTCTGTTATGATGTCTCTCAGGTCTTTACTTCTCTCTGTTATGATGTCACTCCTCTTCACTTCTCTCTGTTATGATGTCACTCCTCTTCACTTCTCTCTGTTATGATGTCACTCAGGTCTTTATTTCTCTTTGTTATGATGTCACTCAGGTCTTTACTTCTCTCTGTTATGATGTCTCTCAGGTCTTTACTTCTCTCTGTTATGATGTCACTCCTCTTCACTTCTCTCTGTTATGATGTCACTCCTCTTCACTTCTCTCTGTTATGATGTCAGTCCTCTTCACTTCTCTCTGTTATGATGTCACTCAGGTCTTTATTTCTCTTTGTTATGATGTCACTCAGGTCTTTACTTCTCTCTGTTATGATGTCTCTCAAGTCTTTACTTCTCTCTGTTATGATGTCACTCCTCTTCACTTCTCTCTGTTATGATGTCACTCCTCTTCACTTCTCTCTGTTATGATGTCACTCCTCTTCACTTCTCTCTGTTATGATGTCACTCCTCTTCACTTCTCTCTGTTATGATGTCACTCAGGTCTTTATTTCTCTTTGTTATGATGTCACTCAGGTCTTTACTTCTCACTGTTATGATGTCACTCAGGTCTTTACTTCTCTCTGTTATGATGTCACTCAGGTCTTTATTTCTCTTTGTTATGATGTCACTCAGGTATTTATTTCTCTTTGTTATGATGTCACTCAGGTCTTTACTTCTCTCTGTTATGATGTCACTCAGGTCTTTATTTCTCTTTGTTATGATGTCACTCAGGTCTTTACTTCTCTCTGTTATGATGTCACTCAGGTCTTTATTTCTCTTTGTTATGATGTCACTCAGGTCTTTATTTCTCTCTGTTATGATGTCACTCAGGTCTTTATTTCTCTTTGTTATGATGTCACTCAGGTCTTTACTTTTCTCTGTTATGATGTCACTCCTCTTTACTTCTCTCTGTTATGATGTCACTCAGGTCTTTATTTCTCTTTGTTATGATGTCACTCAGGTCTTTATTTCTCTCTGTTATGATGTCACTCAGGTCTTTACTTCTCTCTGTTATGATGTCACTCAGGTCTTTATTTCTCTTTGTTATGATGTCACTCAGGTCTTTATTTCTCTCTGTTATGATGTCACTCAGGTCTTTATTTCTCTCTGTTATGATGTCACTCAGGTCTTTACTTTTCTCTGTTATGATGTCACTCCTCTTTACTTCTCTCTGTTATGATGTCACTCAGGTCTTTACTTCTCTTTGTTATGATGTCACTGCTCTTTACTTCTCTCTGTTATGATGTCTCTCAGGTCTTTATTTCTCTTTGTTATGATGTCACTCAGGTCTTTATTTCTCTTTGTTATGATGTCACTCAGGTCTTTACTTCTCTCTGTTATGATGTCACTCAGGTCTTTATTTCTCTCTGTTATGATGTCACTCAGGTCTTTATTTCTCTCTGTTATGATGTCACTCAGGTCTTTATTTCTCTTTGTTATGATGTCACTCAGGTCTTTACTTCTCTCTGTTATGATGTCACTCAGGTCTTTATTTCTCTTTGTTATGATGTCACTCAGGTCTTTATTTCTCTCTGTTATGATGTCACTCAGGTCTTTATTTCTCTTTGTTATGATGTCACTCCTCTTCACTTCTCTCTGTTATGATGTCACTCCTCTTCACTTCTCTTTGTTATGATGTCACTCAGGTCTTTACTTCTCTCTGTTATGATGTCACTCAGGTCTTTATTTCTCTTTGTTATGATGTCACTCAGGTCTTTACTTCTCTCTGTTATGATGTCACTCAGGTCTTTATTTCTCTTTGTTATGATGTCACTCAGGTCTTTATTTCTCTCTGTTATGATGTCACTCAGGTCTTTACTTTTCTCTGTTATGATGTCACTCCTCTTTACTTCTCTCTGTTATGATGTCACTCAGGTCTTTATTTCTCTTTGTTATGATGTCACTCAGGTCTTTACTTCTCTTTGTTATGATGTCACTCCTCTTTACTTTTCTCTGTTATGATGTCACTCAGGTCTTTATTTCTCTCTGTTATGATGTCACTCAGGTCTTTATTTCTCTCTGTTATGATGTCACTCAGGTCTTTATTTCTCTCTGTTATGATGTCACTCAGGTCTTTATTTCTCTTTGTTATGATGTCACTCAGGTCTTTACTTCTCTTTGTTATGATGTCACTCCTCTTTACTTCTCTCTGTTATGATGTCACTCAGGTCTTTATTTCTCTTTGTTATGATGTCACTCAGGTCTTTACTTCTCTCTGTTATGATGTCTCTCAGGTCTTTACTTCTCTCTGTTATGATGTCACTCAGGTCTTTATTTCTCTTTGTTATGATGTCTCTCAGGTCTTTACTTCTCTCTGTTATGATGTCACTCCTCTTCACTTCTCTCTGTTATGATGTCACTCCTCTTCACTTCTCTCTGTTATGATGTCACTCAGGTCTTTATTTCTCTTTGTTATGATGTCACTCAGGTCTTTACTTCTCTCTGTTATGATGTCTCTCAGGTCTTTACTTCTCTCTGTTATGATGTCACTCCTCTTCACTTCTCTCTGTTATGATGTCACTCCTCTTCACTTCTCTCTGTTATGATGTCAGTCCTCTTCACTTCTCTCTGTTATGATGTCACTCAGGTCTTTATTTCTCTTTGTTATGATGTCACTCAGGTCTTTACTTCTCTCTGTTATGATGTCTCTCAAGTCTTTACTTCTCTCTGTTATGATGTCACTCCTCTTCACTTCTCTCTGTTATGATGTCACTCCTCTTCACTTCTCTCTGTTATGATGTCACTCCTCTTCACTTCTCTCTGTTATGATGTCACTCCTCTTCACTTCTCTCTGTTATGATGTCACTCAGGTCTTTATTTCTCTTTGTTATGATGTCACTCAGGTCTTTACTTCTCACTGTTATGATGTCACTCAGGTCTTTACTTCTCTCTGTTATGATGTCACTCAGGTCTTTATTTCTCTTTGTTATGATGTCACTCAGGTATTTATTTCTCTTTGTTATGATGTCACTCAGGTCTTTACTTCTCTCTGTTATGATGTCACTCAGGTCTTTATTTCTCTTTGTTATGATGTCACTCAGGTCTTTACTTCTCTCTGTTATGATGTCACTCAGGTCTTTATTTCTCTTTGTTATGATGTCACTCAGGTCTTTATTTCTCTCTGTTATGATGTCACTCCTCTTTACTTCTCTCTGTTATGATGTCACTCAGGTCTTTATTTCTCTTTGTTATGATGTCACTCAGGTCTTTATTTCTCTCTGTTATGATGTCACTCAGGTCTTTACTTCTCTCTGTTATGATGTCACTCAGGTCTTTATTTCTCTTTGTTATGATGTCACTCAGGTCTTTATTTCTCTCTGTTATGATGTCACTCAGGTCTTTACTTTTCTCTGTTATGATGTCACTCCTCTTTACTTCTCTCTGTTATGATGTCACTCAGGTCTTTACTTCTCTTTGTTATGATGTCACTGCTCTTTACTTCTCTCTGTTATGATGTCTCTCAGGTCTTTATTTCTCTTTGTTATGATGTCACTCAGGTCTTTATTTCTCTTTGTTATGATGTCACTCAGGTCTTTACTTCTCTCTGTTATGATGTCACTCAGGTCTTTATTTCTCTTTGTTATGATGTCACTCAGGTCTTTATTTCTCTTTGTTATGATGTCACTCAGGTCTTTATTTCTCTCTGTTATGATGTCACTCAGGTCTTTATTTCTCTCTGTTATGATGTCACTCAGGTCTTTACTTCTCTCTGTTATGATGTCACTCAGGTCTTTATTTCTCTTTGTTATGATGTCACTCAGGTCTTTATTTCTCTTTGTTATGATGTCACTCAGGTCTTTATTTCTGTCTGTTATGATGTCACTCAGGTCTTTATTTCTCTCTGTTATGATGTCACTCAGGTCTTTACTTTTCTCTGTTATGATGTCACTCCTCTTCACTTCTCTCTGTTATGATGTCACTCCTCTTCACTTCTCTCTGTTATGATGTCACTCAGGTCTTTATTTCTCTTTGTTATGATGTCACTCAGGTCTTTATTTCTCTCTGTTATGATGTCACTCAGGTCTTTTCTTCTCTCTGTTATGATGTCACTCAGGTCTTTACTTCTCTCTGTTATGATGTCACTCCTCTTTATTTCTCTCTGTTATGATGTCACTCAGGTCTTTACTTTTCTCTGTTATGATGTCAGTCCTCTTTACTTCTCTCTGTTATGATGTCACTCAGGTCTTTATTTCTCTTTGTTATGATGTCACTCAGGTCTTTACTTCTCTTTGTTATGATGTCACTCCTCTTTACATCTCTCTGTTATGATGTCACTCAGGTCTTTATTTCTCTTTGTTATGATGTCACTCAGGTCTTTACTTCTCTCTGTTATGATGTCTCTCAGGTCTTTACTTCTCTCTGTTATGATGTCACTCCTCTTCACTTCTCTCTGTTATGATGTCACTCCTCTTCACTTCTCTCTGTTATGATGTCACTCAGGTCTTTATTTCTCTTTGTTATGATGTCACTCAGGTCTTTACTTCTCTCTGTTATGATGTCACTCAGGTCTTTATTTCTCTTTGTTATGATGTCACTCAGGTCTTTATTTCTCTCTGTTATGATGTCACTCAGGTCTTTACTTTTCTCTGTTATGATGTCAGTCCTCTTTACTTCTCTCTGTTATGATGTCACTCAGGTCTTTATTTCTCTTTGTTATGATGTCACTCAGGTCTTTACTTCTCTCTGTTATGATGTCTCTCAGGTCTTTACTTCTCTCTGTTATGATGTCACTCCTCTTCACTTCTCTCTGTTATGATGTCACTCCTCTTCACTTCTCTCTGTTATGATGTCACTCCTCTTCACTTCTCTCTGTTATGATGTCACTCCTCTTCACTTCTCTCTGTTATGATGTCACTCAGGTCTTTATTTCTCTTTGTTATGATGTCACTCAGGTCTTTACTTCTCACTGTTATGATGTCACTCAGGTCTTTACTTCTCTCTGTTATGATGTCACTCAGGTCTTTATTTCTCTTTGTTATGATGTCACTCAGGTATTTATTTCTCTTTGTTATGATGTCACTCAGGTCTTTACTTCTCTCTGTTATGATGTCACTCAGGTCTTTATTTCTCTTTCTTATGATGTCACTCAGGTCTTTACTTCTCTCTGTTATGATGTCACTCAGGTCTTTATTTCTCTTTGTTATGATGTCACTCAGGTCTTTATTTCTCTTTGTTATGATGTCACTCAGGTCTTTATTTCTCTTTGTTATGATGTCACTCAGGTCTTTACTTCTCTCTGTTATGATGTCACTCAGGTCTTTATTTCTCTCTGTTATGATGTCACTCAGGTCTTTACTTCTCTCTGTTATGATGTCACTCAGGTCTTTATTTCTCTTTGTTATGATGTCACTCAGGTCTTTATTTCTCTTTGTTATGATGTCACTCAGGTCTTTATTTCTGTCTGTTATGATGTCACTCAGGTCTCTACTTCTCTCTGTTATGATGTCTCTCAGGTCTTTACTTCTCTCTGTTATGATGTCACTCCTCTTTACTTCTCTCTGTTATGATGTCACTCAGGTCTTTATTTCTCTTTGTTATGATGTCACTCAGGTCTTTACTTCTCTTTGTTATGATGTCACTCCTCTTTACTTCTCTCTGTTATGATGTCACTCAGGTCTTTATTTCTCTTTGTTATGATGTCACTCAGGTCTTTACTTCTCTCTGTTATGATGTCTCTCAGGTCTTTACTTCTCTCTGTTATGATGTCACTCCTCTTCACTTCTCTCTGTTATGATGTCACTCCTCTTCACTTCTCTCTGTTATGATGTCACTCAGGTCTTTATTTCTCTTTGTTATGATGTCACTCAGGTCTTTACTTCTCTCTGTTATGATGTCTCTCAGGTCTTTACTTCTCTCTGTTATGATGTCACTCCTCTTCACTTCTCTCTGTTATGATGTCACTCCTCTTCACTTCTCTCTGTTATGATGTCAGTCCTCTTCACTTCTCTCTGTTATGATGTCACTCAGGTCTTTATTTCTCTTTGTTATGATGTCACTCAGGTCTTTACTTCTCTCTGTTATGATGTCTCTCAAGTCTTTACTTCTCTCTGTTATGATGTCACTCCTCTTCACTTCTCTCTGTTATGATGTCACTCCTCTTCACTTCTCTCTGTTATGATGTCACTCCTCTTCACTTCTCTCTGTTATGATGTCACTCCTCTTCACTTCTCTCTGTTATGATGTCACTCAGGTCTTTATTTCTCTTTGTTATGATGTCACTCAGGTCTTTACTTCTCACTGTTATGATGTCACTCAGGTCTTTACTTCTCTCTGTTATGATGTCACTCAGGTCTTTATTTCTCTTTGTTATGATGTCACTCAGGTATTTATTTCTCTTTGTTATGATGTCACTCAGGTCTTTACTTCTCTCTGTTATGATGTCACTCAGGTCTTTATTTCTCTTTGTTATGATGTCACTCAGGTCTTTACTTCTCTCTGTTATGATGTCACTCAGGTCTTTATTTCTCTTTGTTATGATGTCACTCAGGTCTTTATTTCTCTCTGTTATGATGTCACTCAGGTCTTTATTTCTCTTTGTTATGATGTCACTCAGGTCTTTACTTTTCTCTGTTATGATGTCACTCCTCTTTACTTCTCTCTGTTATGATGTCACTCAGGTCTTTATTTCTCTTTGTTATGATGTCACTCAGGTCTTTATTTCTCTCTGTTATGATGTCACTCAGGTCTTTACTTCTCTCTGTTATGATGTCACTCAGGTCTTTATTTCTCTTTGTTATGATGTCACTCAGGTCTTTATTTCTCTCTGTTATGATGTCACTCAGGTCTTTATTTCTCTCTGTTATGATGTCACTCAGGTCTTTACTTTTCTCTGTTATGATGTCACTCCTCTTTACTTCTCTCTGTTATGATGTCACTCAGGTCTTTACTTCTCTTTGTTATGATGTCACTGCTCTTTACTTCTCTCTGTTATGATGTCTCTCAGGTCTTTATTTCTCTTTGTTATGATGTCACTCAGGTCTTTATTTCTCTTTGTTATGATGTCACTCAGGTCTTTACTTCTCTCTGTTATGATGTCACTCAGGTCTTTATTTCTCTCTGTTATGATGTCACTCAGGTCTTTATTTCTCTCTGTTATGATGTCACTCAGGTCTTTATTTCTCTTTGTTATGATGTCACTCAGGTCTTTACTTCTCTCTGTTATGATGTCACTCAGGTCTTTATTTCTCTTTGTTATGATGTCACTCAGGTCTTTATTTCTCTCTGTTATGATGTCACTCAGGTCTTTATTTCTCTTTGTTATGATGTCACTCCTCTTCACTTCTCTCTGTTATGATGTCACTCCTCTTCACTTCTCTTTGTTATGATGTCACTCAGGTCTTTACTTCTCTCTGTTATGATGTCACTCAGGTCTTTATTTCTCTTTGTTATGATGTCACTCAGGTCTTTACTTCTCTCTGTTATGATGTCACTCAGGTCTTTATTTCTCTTTGTTATGATGTCACTCAGGTCTTTATTTCTCTCTGTTATGATGTCACTCAGGTCTTTACTTTTCTCTGTTATGATGTCACTCCTCTTTACTTCTCTCTGTTATGATGTCACTCAGGTCTTTATTTCTCTTTGTTATGATGTCACTCAGGTCTTTACTTCTCTTTGTTATGATGTCACTCCTCTTTACTTTTCTCTGTTATGATGTCACTCAGGTCTTTATTTCTCTCTGTTATGATGTCACTCAGGTCTTTATTTCTCTTTGTTATGATGTCACTCAGGTCTTTACTTCTCTTTGTTATGATGTCACTCCTCTTTACTTCTCTCTGTTATGATGTCACTCAGGTCTTTATTTCTCTTTGTTATGATGTCACTCAGGTCTTTACTTCTCTCTGTTATGATGTCTCTCAGGTCTTTACTTCTCTCTGTTATGATGTCACTCAGGTCTTTATTTCTCTTTGTTATGATGTCTCTCAGGTCTTTACTTCTCTCTGTTATGATGTCACTCCTCTTCACTTCTCTCTGTTATGATGTCACTCCTCTTCACTTCTCTCTGTTATGATGTCACTCAGGTCTTTATTTCTCTTTGTTATGATGTCACTCAGGTCTTTACTTCTCTCTGTTATGATGTCTCTCAGGTCTTTACTTCTCTCTGTTATGATGTCACTCCTCTTCACTTCTCTCTGTTATGATGTCACTCCTCTTCACTTCTCTCTGTTATGATGTCAGTCCTCTTCACTTCTCTCTGTTATGATGTCACTCAGGTCTTTATTTCTCTTTGTTATGATGTCACTCAGGTCTTTACTTCTCTCTGTTATGATGTCACTCAGGTCTTTATTTCTCTTTGTTATGATGTCACTCAGGTATTTATTTCTCTTTGTTATGATGTCACTCAGGTCTTTACTTCTCTCTGTTATGATGTCACTCAGGTCTTTATTTCTCTTTGTTATGATGTCACTCAGGTCTTTACTTCTCTCTGTTATGATGTCACTCAGGTCTTTATTTCTCTTTGTTATGATGTCACTCAGGTCTTTATTTCTCTCTGTTATGATGTCACTCAGGTCTTTATTTCTCTTTGTTATGATGTCACTCAGGTCTTTACTTTTCTCTGTTATGATGTCACTCCTCTTTACTTCTCTCTGTTATGATGTCACTCAGGTCTTTATTTCTCTTTGTTATGATGTCACTCAGGTCTTTATTTCTCTCTGTTATGATGTCACTCAGGTCTTTACTTCTCTCTGTTATGATGTCACTCAGGTCTTTATTTCTCTTTGTTATGATGTCACTCAGGTCTTTATTTCTCTCTGTTATGATGTCACTCAGGTCTTTATTTCTCTCTGTTATGATGTCACTCAGGTCTTTACTTTTCTCTGTTATGATGTCACTCCTCTTTACTTCTCTCTGTTATGATGTCACTCAGGTCTTTACTTCTCTTTGTTATGATGTCACTGCTCTTTACTTCTCTCTGTTATGATGTCTCTCAGGTCTTTATTTCTCTTTGTTATGATGTCACTCAGGTCTTTATTTCTCTTTGTTATGATGTCACTCAGGTCTTTACTTCTCTCTGTTATGATGTCACTCAGGTCTTTATTTCTCTTTGTTATGATGTCACTCAGGTCTTTATTTCTCTTTGTTATGATGTCACTCAGGTCTTTATTTCTCTCTGTTATGATGTCACTCAGGTCTTTACTTCTCTCTGTTATGATGTCACTCAGGTCTTTATTTCTCTTTGTTATGATGTCACTCAGGTCTTTATTTCTCTTTGTTATGATGTCACTCAGGTCTTTATTTCTGTCTGTTATGATGTCACTCAGGTCTTTATTTCTCTCTGTTATGATGTCACTCAGGTCTTTACTTTTCTCTGTTATGATGTCACTCCTCTTCACTTCTCTCTGTTATGATGTCACTCCTCTTCACTTCTCTCTGTTATGATGTCACTCAGGTCTTTATTTCTCTTTGTTATGATGTCACTCAGGTCTTTATTTCTCTCTGTTATGATGTCACTCAGGTCTTTTCTTCTCTCTGTTATGATGTCACTCAGGTCTTTACTTCTCTCTGTTATGATGTCACTCCTCTTTATTTCTCTCTGTTATGATGTCACTCAGGTCTTTACTTTTCTCTGTTATGATGTCAGTCCTCTTTACTTCTCTCTGTTATGATGTCACTCAGGTCTTTATTTCTCTTTGTTATGATGTCACTCAGGTCTTTACTTCTCTTTGTTATGATGTCACTCCTCTTTACATCTCTCTGTTATGATGTCACTCAGGTCTTTATTTCTCTTTGTTATGATGTCACTCAGGTCTTTACTTCTCTCTGTTATGATGTCTCTCAGGTCTTTACTTCTCTCTGTTATGATGTCACTCCTCTTCACTTCTCTCTGTTATGATGTCACTCCTCTTCACTTCTCTCTGTTATGATGTCACTCAGGTCTTTACTTTTCTCTGTTATGATGTCACTCCTCTTCACTTCTCTCTGTTATGATGTCACTCCTCTTCACTTCTCTCTGTTATGATGTCACTCAGGTCTTTATTTCTCTTTGTTATGATGTCACTCAGGTCTTTATTTCTCTCTGTTATGATGTCACTCAGGTCTTTTCTTCTCTCTGTTATGATGTCACTCAGGTCTTTACTTCTCTCTGTTATGATGTCACTCCTCTTTATTTCTCTCTGTTATGATGTCACTCAGGTCTTTACTTTTCTCTGTTATGATGTCAGTCCTCTTTACTTCTCTCTGTTATGATGTCACTCAGGTCTTTATTTCTCTTTGTTATGATGTCACTCAGGTCTTTACTTCTCTTTGTTATGATGTCACTCCTCTTTACTTCTCTCTGTTATGATGTCACTCAGGTCTTTATTTCTCTTTGTTATGATGTCACTCAGGTCTTTACTTCTCTCTGTTATGATGTCTCTCAGGTCTTTACTTCTCTCTGTTATGATGTCACTCCTCTTCACTTCTCTCTGTTATGATGTCACTCCTCTTCACTTCTCTCTGTTATGATGTCACTCAGGTCTTTATTTCTCTTTGTTATGATGTCACTCAGGTCTTTACTTCTCTCTGTTATGATGTCACTCAGGTCTTTATTTCTCTTTGTTATGATGTCACTCAGGTCTTTATTTCTCTCTGTTATGATGTCACTCAGGTCTTTACTTTTCTCTGTTATGATGTCAGTCCTCTTTACTTCTCTCTGTTATGATGTCACTCAGGTCTTTATTTCTCTTTGTTATGATGTCACTCAGGTCTTTACTTCTCTTTGTTATGATGTCACTCCTCTTTACTTCTCTCTGTTATGATGTCACTCAGGTCTTTATTTCTCTTTGTTATGATGTCACTCAGGTCTTTACTTCTCTCTGTTATGATGTCTCTCAGGTCTTTACTTCTCTCTGTTATGATGTCACTCAGGTCTTTATTTCTCTTTGTTATGATGTCTCTCAGGTCTTTACTTCTCTCTGTTATGATGTCACTCCTCTTCACTTCTCTCTGTTATGATGTCACTCCTCTTCACTTCTCTCTGTTATGATGTCACTCAGGTCTTTATTTCTCTTTGTTATGATGTCACTCAGGTCTTTACTTCTCTCTGTTATGATGTCTCTCAGGTCTTTACTTCTCTCTGTTATGATGTCACTCCTCTTCACTTCTCTCTGTTATGATGTCACTCCTCTTCACTTCTCTCTGTTATGATGTCAGTCCTCTTCACTTCTCTCTGTTATGATGTCACTCAGGTCTTTATTTCTCTTTGTTATGATGTCACTCAGGTCTTTACTTCTCTCTGTTATGATGTCACTCAGGTCTTTATTTCTCTTTGTTATGATGTCACTCAGGTATTTATTTCTCTTTGTTATGATGTCACTCAGGTCTTTACTTCTCTCTGTTATGATGTCACTCAGGTCTTTATTTCTCTTTGTTATGATGTCACTCAGGTCTTTACTTCTCTCTGTTATGATGTCACTCAGGTCTTTATTTCTCTTTGTTATGATGTCACTCAGGTCTTTATTTCTCTCTGTTATGATGTCACTCAGGTCTTTATTTCTCTTTGTTATGATGTCACTCAGGTCTTTACTTTTCTCTGTTATGATGTCACTCCTCTTTACTTCTCTCTGTTATGATGTCACTCAGGTCTTTATTTCTCTTTGTTATGATGTCACTCAGGTCTTTATTTCTCTCTGTTATGATGTCACTCAGGTCTTTACTTCTCTCTGTTATGATGTCACTCAGGTCTTTATTTCTCTTTGTTATGATGTCACTCAGGTCTTTATTTCTCTCTGTTATGATGTCACTCAGGTCTTTATTTCTCTCTGTTATGATGTCACTCAGGTCTTTACTTTTCTCTGTTATGATGTCACTCCTCTTTACTTCTCTCTGTTATGATGTCACTCAGGTCTTTACTTCTCTTTGTTATGATGTCACTGCTCTTTACTTCTCTCTGTTATGATGTCTCTCAGGTCTTTATTTCTCTTTGTTATGATGTCACTCAGGTCTTTATTTCTCTTTGTTATGATGTCACTCAGGTCTTTACTTCTCTCTGTTATGATGTCACTCAGGTCTTTATTTCTCTTTGTTATGATGTCACTCAGGTCTTTATTTCTCTTTGTTATGATGTCACTCAGGTCTTTATTTCTCTCTGTTATGATGTCACTCAGGTCTTTATTTCTCTCTGTTATGATGTCACTCAGGTCTTTACTTCTCTCTGTTATGATGTCACTCAGGTCTTTATTTCTCTTTGTTATGATGTCACTCAGGTCTTTATTTCTCTTTGTTATGATGTCACTCAGGTCTTTATTTCTGTCTGTTATGATGTCACTCAGGTCTTTATTTCTCTCTGTTATGATGTCACTCAGGTCTTTACTTTTCTCTGTTATGATGTCACTCCTCTTCACTTCTCTCTGTTATGATGTCACTCCTCTTCACTTCTCTCTGTTATGATGTCACTCAGGTCTTTATTTCTCTTTGTTATGATGTCACTCAGGTCTTTATTTCTCTCTGTTATGATGTCACTCAGGTCTTTTCTTCTCTCTGTTATGATGTCACTCAGGTCTTTACTTCTCTCTGTTATGATGTCACTCCTCTTTATTTCTCTCTGTTATGATGTCACTCAGGTCTTTACTTTTCTCTGTTATGATGTCAGTCCTCTTTACTTCTCTCTGTTATGATGTCACTCAGGTCTTTATTTCTCTTTGTTATGATGTCACTCAGGTCTTTACTTCTCTTTGTTATGATGTCACTCCTCTTTACATCTCTCTGTTATGATGTCACTCAGGTCTTTATTTCTCTTTGTTATGATGTCACTCAGGTCTTTACTTCTCTCTGTTATGATGTCTCTCAGGTCTTTACTTCTCTCTGTTATGATGTCACTCCTCTTCACTTCTCTCTGTTATGATGTCACTCCTCTTCACTTCTCTCTGTTATGATGTCACTCAGGTCTTTATTTCTCTTTGTTATGATGTCACTCAGGTCTTTACTTCTCTCTGTTATGATGTCACTCAGGTCTTTATTTCTCTTTGTTATGATGTCACTCAGGTCTTTATTTCTCTCTGTTATGATGTCACTCAGGTCTTTACTTTTCTCTGTTATGATGTCAGTCCTCTTTACTTCTCTCTGTTATGATGTCACTCAGGTCTTTATTTCTCTTTATGATGTCACTCAGGTCTTTACTTCTCTTTGTTATGATGTCACTCCTCTTTACTTCTCTCTGTTATGATGTCACTCAGGTCTTTATTTCTCTTTGTTATGATGTCACTCAGGTCTTTACTTCTCTCTGTTATGATGTCTCTCAGGTCTTTACTTCTCTCTGTTATGATGTCACTCCTCTTCACTTCTCTCTGTTATGATGTCACTCCTCTTCACTTCTCTCTGTTATGATGTCACTCAGGTCTTTATTTCTCTTTGTTATGATGTCACTCAGGTCTTTACTTCTCTCTGTTATGATGTCTCTCAGGTCTTTACTTCTCTCTGTTATGATGTCACTCCTCTTCACTTCTCTCTGTTATGATGTCACTCCTCTTCACTTCTCTCTGTTATGATGTCACTCCTCTTCACTTCTCTCTGTTATGATGTCACTCAGGTCTTTATTTCTCTTTGTTATGATGTCACTCAGGTCTTTACTTCTCTCTGTTATGATGTCTCTCAGGTCTTTACTTCTCTCTGTTATGATGTCACTCCTCTTCACTTCTCTCTGTTATGATGTCACTCCTCTTCACTTCTCTCTGTTATGATGTCACTCCTCTTCACTTCTCTCTGTTATGATGTCACTCCTCTTCACTTCTCTCTGTTATGATGTCACTCAGGTCTTTATTTCTCTTTGTTATGATGTCACTCAGGTCTTTACTTCTCACTGTTATGATGTCACTCAGGTCTTTACTTCTCTCTGTTATGATGTCACTCAGGTCTTTATTTCTCTTTGTTATGATGTCACTCAGGTATTTATTTCTCTTTGTTATGATGTCACTCAGGTCTTTACTTCTCTCTGTTATGATGTCACTCAGGTCTTTATTTCTCTTTGTTATGATGTCACTCAGGTCTTTACTTCTCTCTGTTATGATGTCACTCAGGTCTTTATTTCTCTTTGTTATGATGTCACTCAGGTCTTTATTTCTCTTTGTTATGATGTCACTCAGGTCTTTATTTCTCTTTGTTATGATGTCACTCAGGTCTTTACTTCTCTCTGTTATGATGTCACTCAGGTCTTTATTTCTCTCTGTTATGATGTCACTCAGGTCTTTACTTCTCTCTGTTATGATGTCACTCAGGTCTTTATTTCTCTTTGTTATGATGTCACTCAGGTCTTTATTTCTCTTTGTTATGATGTCACTCAGGTCTTTATTTCTGTCTGTTATGATGTCACTCAGGTCTTTATTTCTCTCTGTTATGATGTCACTCAGGTCTTTACTTTTCTCTGTTATGATGTCACTCCTCTTCACTTCTCTCTGTTATGATGTCACTCCTCTTCACTTCTCTCTGTTATGATGTCACTCCTCTTCACTTCTCTCTGTTATGATGTCACTCCTCTTCACTTCTCTCTGTTATGATGTCACTCAGGTCTTTATTTCTCTTTGTTATGATGTCACTCAGGTCTTTATTTCTCTTTGTTATGATGTCACTCAGGTCTTTATTTCTGTCTGTTATGATGTCACTCAGGTCTTTATTTCTCTCTGTTATGATGTCACTCAGGTCTTTACTTTTCTCTGTTATGATGTCACTCCTCTTCACTTCTCTCTGTTATGATGTCACTCCTCTTCACTTCTCTCTGTTATGATGTCACTCAGGTCTTTATTTCTCTTTGTTATGATGTCACTCAGGTCTTTACTTCTCTCTGTTATGATGTCACTCAGGTCTTTATTTCTCTTTGTTATGATGTCACTCAGGTCTTTACTTCTCTCTGTTATGATGTCACTCAGGTCTTTATTTCTCTTTGTTATGATGTCACTCAGGTCTTTATTTCTCTCTGTTATGATGTCACTCAGGTCTTTATTTCTCTTTGTTATGATGTCACTCAGGTCTTTACTTTTCTCTGTTATGATGTCACTCCTCTTTACTTCTCTCTGTTATGATGTCACTCAGGTCTTTATTTCTCTTTGTTATGATGTCACTCAGGTCTTTATTTCTCTTTGTTATGATGTCACTCAGGTCTTTACTTCTCTCTGTTATGATGTCACTCAGGTCTTTATTTCTCTTTGTTATGATGTCACTCAGGTCTTTATTTCTCTTTGTTATGATGTCACTCAGGTCTTTATTTCTCTCTGTTATGATGTCACTCAGGTCTTTATTTCTCTCTGTTATGATGTCACTCAGGTCTTTACTTCTCTCTGTTATGATGTCACTCAGGTCTTTATTTCTCTTTGTTATGATGTCACTCAGGTCTTTATTTCTCTTTGTTATGATGTCACTCAGGTCTTTATTTCTGTCTGTTATGATGTCACTCAGGTCTTTATTTCTCTCTGTTATGATGTCACTCAGGTCTTTACTTTTCTCTGTTATGATGTCACTCCTCTTCACTTCTCTCTGTTATGATGTCACTCCTCTTCACTTCTCTCTGTTATGATGTCACTCAGGTCTTTATTTCTCTTTGTTATGATGTCACTCAGGTCTTTATTTCTCTCTGTTATGATGTCACTCAGGTCTTTTCTTCTCTCTGTTATGATGTCACTCAGGTCTTTACTTCTCTCTGTTATGATGTC
>NW_026870129.1:0-8369 GCF_963584025.1 Labrus mixtus
TCTCTGTCTCTCTCTCTCTCTCTGTCTCTATGTCTCTCTGTCTCTACGTCTCTCTGTCGCTCTCTCTCTCTGTCTCTCTCTCTCTCTCTGTCTCTCTCTCTCTCTGTCTATCTCTCTCTCTCTCTCTGTCTCTCTCTCCCTCTCTCTGTCTCGCTCTCTGTCTCTGTCTCTGTCTCTGTCTCTCTCTCTCTCTCTGTCTGTCTCTCTCTCCCGACAGACGGGGATTCAAACCAGGAACCTCCTCACAGAGAGACTCCCGTCAGACGGGGATTCAAACCAGGAACCTCCACACAGAGAGACTCCCGTCAGACGGGGATTCAAACCAGGAACCTCCTCACAGAGAGACTCCTGTCAGACTCAGCGTCTCAGTGCTGCAGGCTGAAGAAATGTCCTGACGTGGTTTGACCCCTGCAGGATATTTTTAAGAGAATTCGTTTAAATCCTAGTGTTCTCGTGTTGTCCTCAGGGCGGATCACAATGACGTCTTTGTGAGAGTGAATACGCTCCATGTCTTTGTGCAGGAAGGTTGATGTTCCATGTTGGCTCAGGAGGCTTAGAGAGACGTCTTTAAGATGAATAAATGAAAGGATGAATGTTTAAAACATGCAGCAGCAGTGAGAACATGTTCTGTAGGAGTCAGGATGTGTCTGCTCTCATGTCACTACCTTTTACCTCTGAGTTTCTTCTCTTGTAAAGGAAAGTGGGAATGGATGACCGACGCGCCAATTTAATGAAGCTGTACATGAAAGACGAGGCTCACTTTACAGCTTCGGGACGTTATTGATGTCACAGAGTGCTGCACCATCCCTCATGGCCCTGCTGCAGCCTGCACACCTCCTCCTGCTCTCAGCACACACCTGCTCAGGTTCAGGTTCAGGTTCAGGTTCAGGTTCAGGTTCAGCGCTCAGTGAGACTGGCTTAAAGTGGGCGTCAGATCAGCGCACAGAAGTGTCTTGTGGAGGAAACACAGGAGTGGGTCGTTAATGAGAGAGAGAGAGAGAGAGAGAGAGAAATGGAACAACAGCAGCAGAGAGAGAGAGATATGCACCAACACGCTAAGAGCTTTCTTAAGAAGTTTGAAAACAGTTATAATCAACACTCTGAACCTGGAAGCTTTCTTTGTCTACCATGTTGGTCCAGACTGAAATACCTCAGCTGTTACTGACACACAAAGAATACTTTAATGTTTCTGAACTTCATCTAACTGAGAACTGCAGACGATGTGGTGACCTTCAGAGGTGACCTTCAGAGGTGACCACTGAGATGGCCATCAGGTTAATCTGAGTTGGAAATCGGCGTATCAAAAGACTCTTTAGTATTTTTCCTGTTGGATCCTCTTGGAGCTTCTGAGACGACGGCTGAACCGACGTACATTCTCCATCCCAGCTGCACACTCCGACCCAGCTGCTGCAGCATCTAATCTGACCCGTGGACCTCTCTGGTAGCCCAGGAAGGGACGACTTGTCGGAGACTGAAACGCGGGACCAGCCGGTGGAGTTCATCCGAACCTCCTCACAGTAAGAGCGTTGGTTCACAGCTGGTGTTGAGAGATTAGGTCGTGAGTCGTGTCTATTCAGAGCTCCTTTAAATCCAAATAGAATCCAAACATTCGTTTATCAACTTTTTCTCCTTCAATAATTTGCTGATTAAGTCATTCAAACAATATCGCGTTTTATCTCGTTACTAAATATATAATGTCACCATACGTTATAATTGCATTATCCTGATCCTAAGAATCATATTCTTTATCTGTTTCATCTATACCTTATTGTTTATCATTTCTATATTAAATTTGATACATAAAAATAATTACTTTGTCTGTGTGTTTTCTGGTTTAAACATTTCTAGAACTTACTTCTTTCAAGATATGAAACTGACTGAATAATTAATTACTAGTAATATTCATTTCCTTACTTTGTAAGGTGGTGCTCTGAGGTTAAATAAAGATATAATATCTTAATAAATTAAATACACTAAACCACCGTAGCTACACTTGAAGAACTGCACCTTTTTGCACTTCTACCTTGCATCTTGTCACGTGTTGGATGAGATGACACCTTCTTTTAGAGGTTTATTTTTGGAACCAACTGTCATCGTGTCGAGAAAGACTGAAGATCCACCTGAAGAAGCTGGAACGAGCTTAAGGAACATCCAGAGACTGGATCCAGGCCTCAGACAGACGTTACAGATTCCTACGTCAGGTCCTGTATTTGAACACACCATGGTACATCTCTAACAGTCACACAGCTGGTTGGAAGAATGCTAATTGCCTTTGACTTCCATCTGATTGGTCTAAGTGTTTATTTCAGAAACACCTATCTGCAGGTAGAAAGAGTCTCATGATGAGTCATTAGAGCCCATTTGTTTCTAAATGAGGCTGTTACAGACGCTAAGAACACTTTGCATCATCTCCAGAGCTGAGCACTTTGATCACTGTCCGTTTGTGTACACCTCTCATTTCCATTACAGGCTGAAATAAATGAAATACTTCCACTACCTCCCTCCTTCCTCCTCGTGTTGATGAGTTTGAGGCTTTTCATTCAGACTCCCGAGGTCGGATAATGTGAGTATAATTATGTGCAAAAACGACAGGGTACGGCGGTAATTGGCACCTGATATTTCGCCGTCTCCGCTCTTCTAACGGAGCTCCATTTGAATAATCTCGACAGCAGGGCGCACACACGGAGAGAGAGAAGTGTGTCCTGAAGAAAAGAGCTTGAGGAGAAAATGACAGAAACACGATCAGACACTGATGGACACTAAAGCTTTTCACCGGTGCTCTGAAGCTTTTTACCTGATTCTCTGTGAATGCTGTCGGCCATTACCTGGAGGAGACTGCAGATCCTGCTCACGCTCACCTGAGAACTAAAGATTCCACTGTGTTCTTTAGTCTGAACAGAAAGTCCCAGAAGAAATCCTTTAAACCCGAGTGACAACAATAAACTGTTCATAACGGGACGATGCCACAGAGACCTCACACATTGATTTGTGGACTTGAGTCTTCGTGTTTTCTCAGAGAACTAAGCAGCGACCAAATGTAGACGAGAGGGAGAGGGAGGTGTGAAGACGCGTACGGACAGTCAGGGTGAAAGGTTCAATCATAGCTTTTATAATACGTTTTTTAAAGGAAGAATATGTGATGTTTCACACTTAAATAGAAATCAAGTATCTCCTCTGAAAATAACTCTGTGAGTCATGACTGTCTACAATGGGTGTAACACCCGAGTCCCACTGTCTGTGATGTTTTCAGAGTTTTCAGAGTCCTATCTTCACTTTGTTTACATCGCCCGGACGGCCGGCTGACTCCTCCCCTCATGTATAAAAGTTGTTTAATTGAGGGACTAGAGAAAAGAAGAATAACATACTGTACTCACTGCTTAACTGTGTTTCTAGATCACGCTCATTTCAGGTAAATTTACATGCAGTGTGAAGATACGAGCATAATAAAGATCGCTAGCATTAGCATGCTAACACAACAATGCAGCGCCAGTTGTTTTGGTTTAATGCTGGTGCTCAAGGGCGACATCTGCTGGATCAAAACATCACATATAAAGCCTTTAACAAGAGTGATTTGCAAGGAATGAACTTAAATGTTTGGGTTAGACTCTAGTGGACACTGGAGGAACTGCAGCTGTAAAGTTGGACATTTTAACATAGAGCTCTATGGGGACTGACTCACTACAGGAGACAGACTCTAGTGGACACTGGAGGAACTGCAGCTGTAAAGTTGGACATTTTAACATAGAGCTCTATGGGGACTGACTCACTACAGGAGACAGACTCTAGTGGACACTGGAGGAACTGCAGCTGTAAAGTTGGACATTTTAACATAGAGCTCTATGGGGACTGACTCACTACAGGAGACAGACTCTAGTGGACACTGGAGGAACTGCAGCTGTAAGGTTATACATTTTAACATAGAGCTCTATGGGGACTGACTCACTGCAGGAGACAGACTCTAGTGGACACTGGAGGAACTGCAGCTGTAAAGTTGGACATTTTAACATGGGGCTCTATGAGGACTGACTCACTGCAGGAGACAGACTCTAGTGGACACTGGAGGAACTGCAGCTGTAAAGTTATACATTTTAACATAGAGCTCTATGGGGACTGACTCACTGCAGGAGACAAACTCTAGTGGACACTGGAGGAACTGCAGCTGTAAAGTTGGACATTTTAACATGGGGCTCTATGGGGACTGACTCACTGCAGGAGACAGACTCTAGTGGACACTGGAGGAACTGCAGGTGTAAAGTTGGACATTTTAACATGGAGCTCTATGGGGACTGACTCACTGCAGGAGACAGACTCTCGTGGACACTGGAGGAACTGCAGCTGTAAAGTTGGACATTTTAACATGGGGCTCTATGGGGACTGACTCACTGCAGGAGACAGACTCTAGTGGACACTGGAGGAACTGCAGCTGTAAAGTTAGACATTTTAACATGGGGCTCTATGAGGACTGACTCACTGCAGGAGACAGACTCTAGTGGACACTGGAGGAACTGCAGCTGTAAAGTTATACATTTTAACATAGAGCTCTATGGGGACTGACTCACTGCAGGAGACAGACTCTAGTGGACACTGGAGGAACTGCAGGTGTAAAGTTGGACATTTTAACATGGAGCTCTATGGGGACTGACTCACTGCAGGAGACAGACTCTAGTGGACACTGGAGGAACTGCAGCTGTAAAGTTAGACATTTTAACATAGAGCTCTATGGGGACTGACTCACTGCAGGAGACAGACTCTAGTGGACACTGGAGGAACTGCAGCTGTAAAGTTAGACATTTTAACATGGAGCTCTATGAGGACTGACTCACTGCAGGAGACAGACTCTAGTGGACACTGGAGGAACTGCAGCTGTAAAGTTAGACATTTTAACATAGAGCTCTATGGGGACTGACTCACTGCAGGAGACAGACTCTAGTGGACACTGGAGGAACTGCAGCTGTAAAGTTAGACATTTTAACATAGAGCTCTATGGGGACTGACTCACTGCAGGAGACAGACTCTAGTGGACACTGGAGGAACTGCAGCTGTAAAGTTAGACATTTTAACATAGAGCTCTATGGGGACTGACTCACTGCAGGAGACAGACTCTAGTGGACACTGGAGGAACTGCAGCTGTAAAGTTAGACATTTTAACATAGAGCTCTATGGGGACTGACTCACTGCAGGAGACAGACTCTAGTGGACACTGGAGGAACTGCAGCTGTAAAGTTAGACATTTTAACATAGAGCTCTATGGGGACTGACTCACTGCAGGAGACAGACTCTAGTGGACACTGGAGGAACTGCAGCTGTAAAGTTAGACATTTTAACATGGGGCTCTATGAGGACTGACTCACTGCAGGAGACAGACTCTAGTGGACACTGGAGGAACTGCAGCTGTAAAGTTAGACATTTTAACATAGAGCTCTATGAGGACTGACTCACTGCAGGAGACAGACTCTAGTGGACACTGGAGGAACTGCAGCTGTAAAGTTAGACATTTTAACATAGAGCTCTATGAGGACTGACTCACTGCAGGAGACAGACTCTAGTGGACACTGGAGGAACTGCAGCTGTAAAGTTAGACATTTTAACATAGAGCTCTATGGGGACTGACTCACTGCAGGAGACAGACTCTAGTGGACACTGGAGGAACTGCAGCTGTAAAGTTAGACATTTTAACATGGGGCTCTATGAGGACTGACTCACTGCAGGAGACAGACTCTAGTGGACACTGGAGAAACTGCAGCTGTAAAGTTGGACATTTTAACATGGGGCTCTATGGGGACTGACTCACTGCAGGAGACAGACTCTAGTGGACACTGGAGGAACTGCAGCTGTAAAGTTGGACATTTTAACATGGGGCTCTATGGGGACTGACTCACTGCAGGAGACAGACTCTAGTGGACACTGGAGGAACTGCAGCTGTAAAGTTAGACATTTTAACATGGGGCTCTATGAGGACTGACTCACTGCAGGAGACAGACTCTAGTGGACACTGGAGGAACTGCAGCTGTAAAGTTATACATTTTAACATAGAGCTCTATGGGGACTGACTCACTGCAGGAGACAGACTCTAGTGGACACTGGAGGAACTGCAGGTGTAAAGTTGGACATTTTAACATGGAGCTCTATGGGGACTGACTCACTGCAGGAGACAGACTCTCGTGGACACTGGAGGAACTGCAGCTGTTGGTACACTCCTTGGTTCCTCCAGTCAGTCCTGGAGGTTTGTGTTTGTGTCTCAGCCTCTCTCTGTCACTCCTCTCTGGATGTTTTCACTCCCTGCAAAATAAAAACGAACTCAGAGGAAATGAAAAATGAGCCTCCATAACATCAGAGAAACACGACAGACCGTTCTTTCATTTCTATATTTCAAGCGTTCGTCTGATGGTCTCACACCGAGCGAGTCAGTTCAGCTCTCAAGGACACCCGCTGAGCCGAAACACATTTGATAAATGAGACGGATTCGTCGAAGCTCAGACAAAATGTTTCTTCAATCCAAAGAAAAATGCTTTAAGTGCAATTTTGTTAACGCAGCACTCGACAATTGAAATGTGGTATTGACTTTCACTCAGGATATAATGAAGCCTTTACATGAACGATCACAGCTGCACACAGAGGAGGCCTGTAAGCTGCTCAGAGTCACACAGATGTCACCTTCCTCACATCGTGCAGGTGTCAATCAGACAATCATCTACCTGCTCGTCCTGCAGCACGCTCACTTCACCTTTTCTGTGCAGGAGAAGGAGCTGCTCTGCTCCCTGAAACATGATGTCAAGTATAATAAGGATGATGTAGTGAGGAGATAAAGTGTCATTCATTCCCTCGTTTAAGATTTATGAGGTGCACTTAGAGGAGAGTGGAGCTACATTCAGGGGCTCTAACTTTCTGCATCAAATTCATGTTGTAACTTTTGACTTCTGTGACCAAGGACGAGTAAAAAGAGTTAAAAAAGTCAAAAACAAAGTTCAACCGTCGTTATCACCCAAAAAAAACTCTCTGAACTTGTCAGATGTCAGTGCACCGTCTGCAGCGCCACTTTACAACAGAGACCGATTATTACAACTAAACTTTAACATCTTTGTAAAGGATCAATAAAAGAGTCCGTTTCCTGTCTCCTTCAAAATAAAATACAGCTTTCTCCTTCAAAATAAAATACAGACTTCCCCTAAAGTGAATCTGCTCCATTGTCCCTTCTGGGCCTCCGTACATGTGTGGTGGTGACTGTGTCTGCAGAGACTCTGTCCTCTGACTGGATTTTACTGTTCTGATTTGTTCTGGTTGACTCGGGACGTTTGTGGGTGGAGCTGGTGTGTTTCCTCCAGCCAATGACAGCGAAGCAGGTGAGTTTTTATGAATTATAGTATTGAACATCAACTTTTTGTTTAAGTAAAACTTAGAACAGTTCAGTTCACAGATCTTCTTCGTAGCATCAACACTTTTTTGAGCTGTCGTTACAACGTTCAGACTTTCTGAATTTAAATCACGTGAACACACTCGGAAATTTGGATCACCGAGCAGCACCTGAAGGCAGCATCAGTCCTGCAGGGGGCAGAGCTTCTAGGGGCAATGAGCTCAGGAGGAGGGGCTCAGTTTGACTGTTTACAAACATTTCTACTGAATCCTCCTTTAAGTCTGTTGTTCATAAGTTAAAGAGTGAATTTAAATCTCCCTCTCATGAATCATCAGCTGCTGGATGTTTACAGGTTTCTTATTCACAGAGTCAGTTTGTAGAGTGTTTGAAAGTACAGCTGTGTGCTGCACAGTGTTTGTATCATATCTCCTGCACTGAAAACATTCTTCTTCTTTTATTCCAGAGTGGAAAACAACATTTGCATGTTCAGAGTCTCTTCTGTTCATGCAAAGGTAAACAAAGACGTCTCTCTCTCTCTCTCTCTCTCTCTCTCTCTCTGTCTCTCTCTCTGTCTCTCTCTCTGTCTCTGTCTCTCTCTCTGTCTCTGTCTCTGTCTCTGTCTCTATCTCTCTCTCTCTCTGTCTCTCTCTCTCTGTCTCTCTCTCTCTCTGTCTCTGTCTCTGTCTCTCTCTCTCTCTCTCTCTGTCTCTCTCTCTCTCTGTCTATCTCTCTCTGTCTATCTCTCTCTGTCTCTGTCTCTGTCTCTCTCTCTCTCTCTCTCTATCTCTGTCTCTCTCTCTCTCTCTCTCTTTGTCTCTCTCTCTGTCTCTCTCTCTCTGTCTCTCTCTCTGTCTCTCTCTCTCTCTCTCTGTCTCTCTCTCTCTCTCTGTCTCTGTATCTGTCGCTCTCTCTCTCTGTCTCTGTCTCTGTCTCTCTCTCTCTCTCTGTCTCTCCCTCTGTCTCTGTATCTGTCGCTCTCTCTCTCTGTCTCTGTCTCTGTCTCTCTCTCTCTCTCTCT